>NW_026991794.1:0-201791 GCF_029215605.1 Mirounga angustirostris | reverse complement strand
GCCTGAGAGGCTGATGCTGCGACTCCCAGCAGACTGCTCTTGGCCTCCGAGCCCCAGCGTGCTCCTCTCGTCAACCCCTCCGCCTGCCCTGGCCTTGGCTCCTGCGTGCCTGCGCGCCTGCCTTGGGGTGAGGCGCCTCCAGCATCTCAGAGTCGCAGAAGTCCCGGCGATCTCCCCAACTGTCTCTGGACTTCCCAGCCGGACCGCCCCCTCCGCCGCCGCTCCCGCCGCCGTCGCCTCCTCCTACGCCGCCGCCGCCGCCGCCGCCGCCACTGTGGTTTGGAACCCGAGATGCCTAGGGGGGGCGTTCGGTCTTGGAGGCAGGCATGCGGAGTGTTCACAGCGCCCCGAACTCCCCAACCAGAGACCCTGGGCAGCAGTCCACCCCCGTGGCCCCTCCCCCGCCAACCTTCCCCTGACACCCCCCCCACGCACCCCCCATCACCAGGACAGGACTGAGCGATACGGGAGCCCGGCTGACAGAGACAGACACACAGACACACAGGGAAAGACAGACAGGCACACGGAGGGGTAGTCGGAGCGAGAGAGGAAGAGAGAGACACGGGGAGAACGAGGATCCAACACTCAGACCCGCACTGAACCCCCGAACAGACACACAGAGACCCTGACCTGGATGCGGATGGGGATACGGAAAGGGACGGACTCGCCGGTGCACGCAAGGGACCCAGACACACACCACACACACCGGAGGCTGTGTTGGCGAGGCAGCTAGGCTCTGGGGGTGTGGTGGAGCTTGGCCAGGTTTTGGCAAGCTCACCGCGCCCTGGTGCTGCTAGAGGAGCCCCTCGGAGCGCCAGGAAGCACAGCCAAGTTGCCTGGAATCCCCTTCTGCTCCCATGCCTGCCCAGCAACCACACTGGCCTGGGGGCATGCGGGGGACTCTTTCCTTGGTCTCGTCGTTTATTTGGGGGTACCCCTCGACGCCGACGCCGTGGTGCCGGGCGCGCCCCCACTGCCTTGCTGAGGGAGGGGGCCTTGCTGTTAGCTGCGCTGCTGTGGGGAGAAAGACTTCGGCCCAGGGTGCCAGCGGCCCCGAGGGCCAGGGCGGTCGGCCATCTTTGGTGCTGGGCAGAGGGAGGGAGGGCCCAGGGCGGGGCCCAGGGGCAAAGGGACGGTGGTCGGCGGGAAGGAAGAGAAGGCCCTGCGGAGCTGGAGTGCAGCCCAGGGCTGGTGGGAGAAGGTGTAGGCGTGCCCAGTCACCAGGGGGAGCCGGTTGTCCGGCGGCTTGGGCATCCAGGGCGGCCCAAGGGAATGGCGAGGGGCGGCGGCATGAGGGCCCCAAGGCCAGGAACCAGGGAGTGCACGCATGGGAGGCAGGGTCAACTCCCGCACGCCCTCCCCCGGCCCCAACGCCCCCCCAGTCCTCGCCACCTTCGCCCACTCCCTCCCTCCGTTGCGGCTGTCCTCTCTGCTGCCTCAACCTCCCCACCCCGTTCCCATCGCCGCCCAGCGAGCCCCACTGGTTCCTGTGAGGGTGGGCCTTGTTGCTTGGAGTTGGAGGAGCTGGGTTGGAGCCGCCAGTCCCTGCAGCGGGCGGCTCCAGCGGGCCTGTGAATCGCCGTGGGGTGCCCGGGAGTAAGGGGGCAGCGGAGCAAGGGATGTTTGGAGGAAGGCTTGCTGGGCAAAGGGGGGCGGTGGAGGCACAGGGAGAAGAAGGGAGGCCGAAGGAGAAAGAAAAAAGCCAAGAAAGTAGCCTCAGAACCAGAGTCCAGGGCACCCGGGAACGGTCTCCCATCCAAGTCCTGACCGGATCCGACCCTGCTTAGCTTCCAAGAGCAGAAGAGATGCGCTGCCATCAGGCCACTAGGGCCATAGGCCTGAGAGGCTGCTGCTGCGACCCACATCAGACTGCTCTGGGCCTCCGGGCCCCAGCGTGCTCCTCTTGTCACCCCTCCACCTGCCCTGTGCTTTGCTCCTGCGTGCCTGCGAGCCTGCCTTGGGGTGAGGCGCCTCCAGCATCTCAGAGTCGCAGAAGTCCTGGCGATCTCCCCAAGTGTCTCTGGACTTCCCAGCAGGACCGCCCCCTCCGCCGCCGCTCCCGCCGCCGCCTCCTCCTCCTCCTCCTCCTCCTCCCCCGCCGCCACCGCCGCCTCCGCCGCCGCTGTCGTTTGGAACCCGAGATGCCTAGGGGGGGCGTTCGGTCTTGGAGGCAGGCATGCGGAGTGTTCTCAGCGCCCCCAACTCCCCAACCGCAGCCCTGGGTCTAGCGTGGCAAGCCACCCCGCCTTGCTCAATGGCGGCCCGAAGTCAAGGGCGCCACCAGAGACCCTGGGCAGCAGTCCACCGCCGTGGCCCGTCCCCCTCTATCCTTCCCGTGACACCCCTCCCCCACGAACCCCCCATCACCAGGACAGGACTGAGAGATACGGGAGCCCGGCTGACATAGACAGACACAAAGACACACAGGGAAAGCCAGAGATACGCACGGAGGGGTAGTCGGAGCGAGAGAGGAAGAGAGAGACACGGGGAGACCGAGGATCCAACACACAGACCCGCACTGAACCCCCGAACAGACACACAGAGATCCTGACCTGGATGCGGATGGGGACACGGAAAGGGACAGCCTCGCCGGTGCACGCAAGGGACCCAGACACACACCACACACACCGGAGGCTGTGTTGGCGAGGCAGCTAGCCTCTGGGGGTGTGGTGGAGCTTGGCCAGGTTTTGGCAAGCTGACCGCGCCCTGGTGCTGCTAGAGGAGCCCCTCGGAGCGCCAGGAAGCACAGCCAAGTTGCCTGGAATCCCCTTCTGCTCCCATGCCTGCCCAGCAACTACACTGGCCTGGGGGCATGCGGGGGACTCTTTCCTTGGTCTCGTCGTTTATTTGGGGGTACCCCTCGACGCCGACGCCGTGGTGCCGGGCGCGCCCCCACTGCCTTGCTGAGGGAGCGGGCCTCGCTGTTAGGTGCGCTGCTGTGGGGAGAAGGACTTAGGCTCAGGGTGCCAGCGGCCCCAAGGTCCAGGGCGGTCGGCCATCTTTGGTGCTGGGCAGAGGGAGCGAGGGCCCAGGGCGGGGCCCAGGGGCAAAGGGACGGTGGTCGGCCGGAAGGAAGAGAAGGCCCTGCGGGGCTGGAGCGCAGCGCAGGGCTGGTGGGAGAAGGTGTAGGCGTGCCCAGTCACCAGGGGGAGCCTGTTGTCCGGTGGCTTGGGCATCCAGGGCGACCCAAGGGAAAGGCGAGGGGCGGCGGCATGAGGGCCCCAAGGGCAGGAACGAGGGAGGGCACGCATGGGAGGCAGGGTGAACTCCCGCACGCGCTCCCCCCTCCCCATCGCCCCCCAGTCCTCGCCACCTTCGCCCACTCCCTCCCTCCGTAGCGGCTGCCCTCTCTGAGGCCTCAGCCTCCACACCCCGTTCCCATCGCCCCCCAGCGAGCCCCACTGGTTCCTGTGAGGGTGGGCCTTGTGACTTGGAGTTGGAGGAGCTGGATTCGAGCCGCCTGTCGCTGCAGCGGGCGGCTCCAGCGGGCCTATGAACCGCCGTGGGGTGCCCGGGGGTAAGGGGGCAACGGGGCAAGGGATGTTTGGAGGAAGGCTTGCTGGGCAAAGGGGGGCGGTGGAGGCACAGGGAGAAGAAGGGAGGCCGAAGGAGAAAGAAAAAAGCCAAGAAAGTAGCCTCAGAACAAGAGTGCAGGGCACCCGGGAACGGTCTCCCATCCAAGTCCTGAGCGGATCCGACCCTGCTTAGCTTCCAAGAGCAGAAGAGATGCGCTGCCATCAGGCCGCTAGGGCCAAAGGCCTGAGAGGCTGATGCTGCGACTCCCAGCAGACTGCTCTTGGCCTCCGAGCCCCAGCGTGCTCCTCTCGTCAACCCCTCCGCCTGCCCTGGCCTTGGCTCCTGCGTGCCTGCGCGCCTGCCTTGGGGTGAGGCGCCTCCAGCATCTCAGAGTCGCAGAAGTCCCGGCGATCTCCCCAACTGTCTCTGGACTTCCCAGCCGGACCGCCCCCTCCGCCGCCGCTCCCGCCGCCGTCGCCTCCTCCTACGCCGCCGCCGCCGCCGCCGCCGCCACTGTGGTTTGGAACCCGAGATGCCTAGGGGGGGCGTTCGGTCTTGGAGGCAGGCATGCGGAGTGTTCACAGCGCCCCGAACTCCCCAACCAGAGACCCTGGGCAGCAGTCCACCCCCGTGGCCCCACCCCCGCCAACCTTCCCCTGACAACCCCCCACGCACCCCCCATCACCAGGACAGGACTGAGAGATACGGGAGCCCGGCTGACAGAGACAGACACACAGACACACAGGGAAAGACAGAGAGGCACACGGAGGGGTAGTCGGAGCGAGAGAGGAAGAGAGAGACACGGGGAGAACGAGGATCCAACACACAGACCCGCACTGAACCCCCGAACAGACAGACAGAGACCCTGACCTGGATGCGGATGGGGACACGGAAAGGGACGGACTCGCCGGTGCACGCAAGGGACCCAGACACACACCACACACACCGGAGGCTGTGTTGGCGAGGCAGCTAGCCTCTGGGGGTGTGGTGGAGCTTGGCCAGGTTTTGGCAAGCTGACCGCGCCCTGGTGCTGCTAGAGGAGCCCCTCGGAGCGCCAGGAAGCACAGCCAAGTTGCCTGGAATCCCCTTCTGCTCCCATGCCTGCCCAGCAACCACACTGGCCTGGGGGCATGCGGGGGACTCTTTCCTTGGTCTCGTCGTTTATTTGGGGGTACCCCTCGACGCCGACGCCGTGGTGCCGGGCGCGCCCCCACTGCCTTGCTGAGGGAGCGGGCCTTGCTGTTAGCTGCGCTGCTGTGGGGAGAAGGACTTCGGCCCAGGGTGCCAGCGGCCCCGAGGGCCAGGGCGGTCGGCCATTTTGGTGCTGGGCAGAGGGAGGGAGGGCCCAGGGCGGGGCCCAGGGGCAAAGGGACGGTGGTCGGCGGGAAGGAAGAGAAGGCCCTGCGGGGCTGGAGCGCAGCCCAGGGCTGGTGGGAGAAGGTGTAGGCGTGCCCAGTCACCAGGGGGAGCCGGTTGTTCGGCGGCTTGGGCATCCAGGGCGGCCCAAGGGAATGGCGAGGGGCGGCGGCATGAGGGCCCCAAGGCCAGGAACCAGGGAGTGCACGCATGGGAGGCAGGGTGAACTCCCGCCCGCGCTCCCCCCGCCCCATCGCCCCCCCAGTCCTCGCCACCTTCGCCCACTCCCTCCCTCCGAAGCGGCAGCCCTCTCTGCCGCCTCAGCCTCCCCACCCCCTTCCCATCGCCCCCCCGCGAGCCCCACTGGTTCCTGTGAGGGTGGGCCTTGTGACTTGGAGTTGGAGGAGCTGGGTTGGAGCCGCCTGTCGCTGCAGCGGGCGGCTCCAGCGGGCCTGTGAACCGCCGTGGGGTGCCCGGGGGTAAGGGGGCAACGGGGCAAGGGATGTTTGGAGGAAGGCTTGCTGGGCAAAGGGGGGCGGTGGAGGCACAGGGAGAAGAAGGGAGGCCGAAGGAGAAAGAAAAAAGCCAAGAAAGTAGCCTCAGAACAAGAGTGCAGGGCACCCGGGAACGGTCTCCCATCCAAGTCCTGAGCGGATCCGACCCTGCTTAGCTTCCAAGAGCAGAAGAGATGCGCTGCCATCAGGCCGCTAGGGCCAGAGGCCTGAGAGGCTGCTGCTGCGACCCACAGCAGACTGCTCTGGGCCTCCGAGCCCCAGCGTGCTCCTCTCGTCAACCCCTCCGCCTGCCCTGGCCTTGGCTCCTGCGTGCCTGCGAGCCTGCCTTGGGGTGAGGCGCCTCCAGCATCTCAGAGTCCCAGAAGTCCCGGCGATCTCCCCAACTGTCTCTGGACTTCCCAGCCGGACCGCCCCCTCCGCCGCCGCTCCCGCCGCCGCCGCCTCCTCCTACGCCGCCGCCGCCGCCGCCACTGCCACTGTGGTTTGGAACCCGAGATGCCTAGGGGGGGCGTTCGGTCTTGGAGGCAGGCATGCGGAGTGTTCACAGCGCCCCGAACTCCCCAACCAGAGACCCTGGGCAGCAGTCCACCCCCGTGGCCCCTCCCCCGCCAACCTTCCCCTGACACCCCCCCCACGCACCCCCCATCACCAGGACAGGACTGAGCGATACGGGAGCCCGGCTGACAGAGACAGACACACAGACACACAGGGAAAGACAGACAGGCACACGGAGGGGTAGTCGGAGCGAGAGAGGAAGAGAGAGACACGGGGAGAACGAGGATCCAACACACAGACCCGCACTGAACCCACGAAGAGACAGACAGAGACCCTGACCTGGATGCGGATGGGGACACGGAAAGGGACGGACTCGCCGGTGCACGCAAGGGACCCAGACACACACCACACACACCGGAGGCTGTGTTGGCGAGGCAGCTAGCCTCTGGGGGTGTGGTGGAGCTTGGCCAGGTTTTGGCAAGCTGACCGCGCCCTGGTGCTGCTAGAGGAGCCCCTCGGAGCGCCAGGAAGCACAGCCAAGTTGCCTGGAATCCCCTTCTGCTCCCATGCCTGCCCAGCAACCACACTGGCCTGGGGGCATGCGGGGGACTCTTTCCTTGGTCTCGTCGTTTATTTGGGGGTACCCCTCGACGCCGACGCCGTGGTGCCGGGCGCGCCCCCACTGCCTTGCTGAGGGAGCGGGCCTTGCTGTTAGCTGCGCTGCTGTGGGGAGAAGGACTTCGGCCCAGGGTGCCAGCGGCCCCGAGGGCCAGGGCGGTCGGCCATCTTTGGTGCTGGGCAGAGGGAGGGAGGGCCCAGGGCGGGGCCCAGGGGCAAAGGGACGGTGGTCAGCGGGAAGGAAGAGAAGGCCCTGCGGAGCTGGAGTGCAGCCCAGGGCTGGTGGGAGAAGGTGTAGGCGTGCCCAGTCACCAGGGGGAGCCGGTTGTCCGGCGGCTTGGGCATCCAGGGCGGCCCAAGGGAATGGCGAGGGGCGGCGGCATGAGGGCCCCAAGGCCAGAAACCAGGGAGTGCACGCATGGGAGGCAGGGTCAACTCCCGCACGCCCTCCCCCCGCCCCAACGCCCCCCCAGTCCTCGCCACCTTCGCCCACTCCCTCCCTCCGTTGCGGCTGTCCTCTCTGCTGCCTCAACCTCCCCACCCCGTTCCCATCGCCGCCCAGCGAGCCCCACTGGTTCCTGTGAGGGTGGGCCTTGTTGCTTGGAGTTGGAGGAGCTGGGTTGGAGCCGCCAGTCCCTGCAGCGGGCGGCTCCAGCGGGCCTGTGAATCGCCGTGGGGTGCCCGGGAGTAAGGGGGCAGCGGAGCAAGGGATGTTTGGAGGAAGGCTTGCTGGGCAAAGGGGGGCGGTGGAGGCACAGGGAGAAGAAGGGAGGCCGAAGGAGAAAGAAAAAAGCCAAGAAAGTAGCCTCAGAACAAGAGTGCAGGGCACCCGGGAACGGTCTCCCATCCAAGTCCTGAGCGGATCCGACCCTGCTTAGCTTCCAAGAGCAGAAGAGATGCGCTGCCATCAGGCCGCTAGGGCCAAAGGCCTGAGAGGCTGATGCTGCGACTCCCAGCAGACTGCTCTTGGCCTCCGAGCCCCAGCGTGCTCCTCTCGTCAACCCCTCCGCCTGCCCTGGCCTTGGCTCCTGCGTGCCTGCGCGCCTGCCTTGGGGTGAGGCGCCTCCAGCATCTCAGAGTCGCAGAAGTCCCGGCGATCTCCCCAACTGTCTCTGGACTTCCCAGCCGGACCGCCCCCTCCGCCGCCGCTCCCGCCGCCGTCGCCTCCTCCTACGCCGCCGCCGCCGCCGCCGCCGCCACTGTGGTTTGGAACCCGAGATGCCTAGGGGGGGCGTTCGGTCTTGGAGGCAGGCATGCGGAGTGTTCACAGCGCCCCGAACTCCCCAACCAGAGACCCTGGGCAGCAGTCCACCCCCGTGGCCCCTCCCCCGCCAACCTTCCCCTGACACCCCCCCCACGCACCCCCCATCACCAGGACAGGACTGAGCGATACGGGAGCCCGGCTGACAGAGACAGACACACAGACACACAGGGAAAGACAGACAGGCACACGGAGGGGTAGTCGGAGCGAGAGAGGAAGAGAGAGACACGGGGAGAACGAGGATCCAACACTCAGACCCGCACTGAACCCCCGAACAGACACACAGAGACCCTGACCTGGATGCGGATGGGGATACGGAAAGGGACGGACTCGCCGGTGCACGCAAGGGACCCAGACACACACCACACACACCGGAGGCTGTGTTGGCGAGGCAGCTAGGCTCTGGGGGTGTGGTGGAGCTTGGCCAGGTTTTGGCAAGCTCACCGCGCCCTGGTGCTGCTAGAGGAGCCCCTCGGAGCGCCAGGAAGCACAGCCAAGTTGCCTGGAATCCCCTTCTGCTCCCATGCCTGCCCAGCAACCACACTGGCCTGGGGGCATGCGGGGGACTCTTTCCTTGGTCTCGTCGTTTATTTGGGGGTACCCCTCGACGCCGACGCCGTGGTGCCGGGCGCGCCCCCACTGCCTTGCTGAGGGAGGGGGCCTTGCTGTTAGCTGCGCTGCTGTGGGGAGAAAGACTTCGGCCCAGGGTGCCAGCGGCCCCGAGGGCCAGGGCGGTCGGCCATCTTTGGTGCTGGGCAGAGGGAGGGAGGGCCCAGGGCGGGGCCCAGGGGCAAAGGGACGGTGGTCGGCGGGAAGGAAGAGAAGGCCCTGCGGAGCTGGAGTGCAGCCCAGGGCTGGTGGGAGAAGGTGTAGGCGTGCCCAGTCACCAGGGGGAGCCGGTTGTCCGGCGGCTTGGGCATCCAGGGCGGCCCAAGGGAATGGCGAGGGGCGGCGGCATGAGGGCCCCAAGGCCAGGAACCAGGGAGTGCACGCATGGGAGGCAGGGTCAACTCCCGCACGCCCTCCCCCGGCCCCAACGCCCCCCCAGTCCTCGCCACCTTCGCCCACTCCCTCCCTCCGTTGCGGCTGTCCTCTCTGCTGCCTCAACCTCCCCACCCCGTTCCCATCGCCGCCCAGCGAGCCCCACTGGTTCCTGTGAGGGTGGGCCTTGTTGCTTGGAGTTGGAGGAGCTGGGTTGGAGCCGCCAGTCCCTGCAGCGGGCGGCTCCAGCGGGCCTGTGAATCGCCGTGGGGTGCCCGGGAGTAAGGGGGCAGCGGAGCAAGGGATGTTTGGAGGAAGGCTTGCTGGGCAAAGGGGGGCGGTGGAGGCACAGGGAGAAGAAGGGAGGCCGAAGGAGAAAGAAAAAAGCCAAGAAAGTAGCCTCAGAACCAGAGTCCAGGGCACCCGGGAACGGTCTCCCATCCAAGTCCTGACCGGATCCGACCCTGCTTAGCTTCCAAGAGCAGAAGAGATGCGCTGCCATCAGGCCACTAGGGCCATAGGCCTGAGAGGCTGCTGCTGCGACCCACATCAGACTGCTCTGGGCCTCCGGGCCCCAGCGTGCTCCTCTTGTCACCCCTCCACCTGCCCTGTGCTTTGCTCCTGCGTGCCTGCGAGCCTGCCTTGGGGTGAGGCGCCTCCAGCATCTCAGAGTCGCAGAAGTCCTGGCGATCTCCCCAAGTGTCTCTGGACTTCCCAGCAGGACCGCCCCCTCCGCCGCCGCTCCCGCCGCCGCCTCCTCCTCCTCCTCCTCCTCCTCCCCCGCCGCCACCGCCGCCTCCGCCGCCGCTGTCGTTTGGAACCCGAGATGCCTAGGGGGGGCGTTCGGTCTTGGAGGCAGGCATGCGGAGTGTTCTCAGCGCCCCCAACTCCCCAACCGCAGCCCTGGGTCTAGCGTGGCAAGCCACCCCGCCTTGCTCAATGGCGGCCCGAAGTCAAGGGCGCCACCAGAGACCCTGGGCAGCAGTCCACCGCCGTGGCCCGTCCCCCTCTATCCTTCCCGTGACACCCCTCCCCCACGAACCCCCCATCACCAGGACAGGACTGAGAGATACGGGAGCCCGGCTGACATAGACAGACACAAAGACACACAGGGAAAGCCAGAGATACGCACGGAGGGGTAGTCGGAGCGAGAGAGGAAGAGAGAGACACGGGGAGACCGAGGATCCAACACACAGACCCGCACTGAACCCCCGAACAGACACACAGAGATCCTGACCTGGATGCGGATGGGGACACGGAAAGGGACAGCCTCGCCGGTGCACGCAAGGGACCCAGACACACACCACACACACCGGAGGCTGTGTTGGCGAGGCAGCTAGCCTCTGGGGGTGTGGTGGAGCTTGGCCAGGTTTTGGCAAGCTGACCGCGCCCTGGTGCTGCTAGAGGAGCCCCTCGGAGCGCCAGGAAGCACAGCCAAGTTGCCTGGAATCCCCTTCTGCTCCCATGCCTGCCCAGCAACTACACTGGCCTGGGGGCATGCGGGGGACTCTTTCCTTGGTCTCGTCGTTTATTTGGGGGTACCCCTCGACGCCGACGCCGTGGTGCCGGGCGCGCCCCCACTGCCTTGCTGAGGGAGCGGGCCTCGCTGTTAGGTGCGCTGCTGTGGGGAGAAGGACTTAGGCTCAGGGTGCCAGCGGCCCCAAGGTCCAGGGCGGTCGGCCATCTTTGGTGCTGGGCAGAGGGAGCGAGGGCCCAGGGCGGGGCCCAGGGGCAAAGGGACGGTGGTCGGCCGGAAGGAAGAGAAGGCCCTGCGGGGCTGGAGCGCAGCGCAGGGCTGGTGGGAGAAGGTGTAGGCGTGCCCAGTCACCAGGGGGAGCCTGTTGTCCGGTGGCTTGGGCATCCAGGGCGACCCAAGGGAAAGGCGAGGGGCGGCGGCATGAGGGCCCCAAGGGCAGGAACGAGGGAGGGCACGCATGGGAGGCAGGGTGAACTCCCGCACGCGCTCCCCCCTCCCCATCGCCCCCCAGTCCTCGCCACCTTCGCCCACTCCCTCCCTCCGTAGCGGCTGCCCTCTCTGAGGCCTCAGCCTCCACACCCCGTTCCCATCGCCCCCCAGCGAGCCCCACTGGTTCCTGTGAGGGTGGGCCTTGTGACTTGGAGTTGGAGGAGCTGGATTCGAGCCGCCTGTCGCTGCAGCGGGCGGCTCCAGCGGGCCTATGAACCGCCGTGGGGTGCCCGGGGGTAAGGGGGCAACGGGGCAAGGGATGTTTGGAGGAAGGCTTGCTGGGCAAAGGGGGGCGGTGGAGGCACAGGGAGAAGAAGGGAGGCCGAAGGAGAAAGAAAAAAGCCAAGAAAGTAGCCTCAGAACAAGAGTGCAGGGCACCCGGGAACGGTCTCCCATCCAAGTCCTGAGCGGATCCGACCCTGCTTAGCTTCCAAGAGCAGAAGAGATGCGCTGCCATCAGGCCGCTAGGGCCAAAGGCCTGAGAGGCTGATGCTGCGACTCCCAGCAGACTGCTCTTGGCCTCCGAGCCCCAGCGTGCTCCTCTCGTCAACCCCTCCGCCTGCCCTGGCCTTGGCTCCTGCGTGCCTGCGCGCCTGCCTTGGGGTGAGGCGCCTCCAGCATCTCAGAGTCGCAGAAGTCCCGGCGATCTCCCCAACTGTCTCTGGACTTCCCAGCCGGACCGCCCCCTCCGCCGCCGCTCCCGCCGCCGTCGCCTCCTCCTACGCCGCCGCCGCCGCCGCCGCCGCCACTGTGGTTTGGAACCCGAGATGCCTAGGGGGGGCGTTCGGTCTTGGAGGCAGGCATGCGGAGTGTTCACAGCGCCCCGAACTCCCCAACCAGAGACCCTGGGCAGCAGTCCACCCCCGTGGCCCCACCCCCGCCAACCTTCCCCTGACAACCCCCCACGCACCCCCCATCACCAGGACAGGACTGAGAGATACGGGAGCCCGGCTGACAGAGACAGACACACAGACACACAGGGAAAGACAGAGAGGCACACGGAGGGGTAGTCGGAGCGAGAGAGGAAGAGAGAGACACGGGGAGAACGAGGATCCAACACACAGACCCGCACTGAACCCCCGAACAGACAGACAGAGACCCTGACCTGGATGCGGATGGGGACACGGAAAGGGACGGACTCGCCGGTGCACGCAAGGGACCCAGACACACACCACACACACCGGAGGCTGTGTTGGCGAGGCAGCTAGCCTCTGGGGGTGTGGTGGAGCTTGGCCAGGTTTTGGCAAGCTGACCGCGCCCTGGTGCTGCTAGAGGAGCCCCTCGGAGCGCCAGGAAGCACAGCCAAGTTGCCTGGAATCCCCTTCTGCTCCCATGCCTGCCCAGCAACCACACTGGCCTGGGGGCATGCGGGGGACTCTTTCCTTGGTCTCGTCGTTTATTTGGGGGTACCCCTCGACGCCGACGCCGTGGTGCCGGGCGCGCCCCCACTGCCTTGCTGAGGGAGCGGGCCTTGCTGTTAGCTGCGCTGCTGTGGGGAGAAGGACTTCGGCCCAGGGTGCCAGCGGCCCCGAGGGCCAGGGCGGTCGGCCATTTTGGTGCTGGGCAGAGGGAGGGAGGGCCCAGGGCGGGGCCCAGGGGCAAAGGGACGGTGGTCGGCGGGAAGGAAGAGAAGGCCCTGCGGGGCTGGAGCGCAGCCCAGGGCTGGTGGGAGAAGGTGTAGGCGTGCCCAGTCACCAGGGGGAGCCGGTTGTTCGGCGGCTTGGGCATCCAGGGCGGCCCAAGGGAATGGCGAGGGGCGGCGGCATGAGGGCCCCAAGGCCAGGAACCAGGGAGTGCACGCATGGGAGGCAGGGTGAACTCCCGCCCGCGCTCCCCCCGCCCCATCGCCCCCCCAGTCCTCGCCACCTTCGCCCACTCCCTCCCTCCGAAGCGGCAGCCCTCTCTGCCGCCTCAGCCTCCCCACCCCCTTCCCATCGCCCCCCCGCGAGCCCCACTGGTTCCTGTGAGGGTGGGCCTTGTGACTTGGAGTTGGAGGAGCTGGGTTGGAGCCGCCTGTCGCTGCAGCGGGCGGCTCCAGCGGGCCTGTGAACCGCCGTGGGGTGCCCGGGGGTAAGGGGGCAACGGGGCAAGGGATGTTTGGAGGAAGGCTTGCTGGGCAAAGGGGGGCGGTGGAGGCACAGGGAGAAGAAGGGAGGCCGAAGGAGAAAGAAAAAAGCCAAGAAAGTAGCCTCAGAACAAGAGTGCAGGGCACCCGGGAACGGTCTCCCATCCAAGTCCTGAGCGGATCCGACCCTGCTTAGCTTCCAAGAGCAGAAGAGATGCGCTGCCATCAGGCCGCTAGGGCCAGAGGCCTGAGAGGCTGCTGCTGCGACCCACAGCAGACTGCTCTGGGCCTCCGAGCCCCAGCGTGCTCCTCTCGTCAACCCCTCCGCCTGCCCTGGCCTTGGCTCCTGCGTGCCTGCGAGCCTGCCTTGGGGTGAGGCGCCTCCAGCATCTCAGAGTCCCAGAAGTCCCGGCGATCTCCCCAACTGTCTCTGGACTTCCCAGCCGGACCGCCCCCTCCGCCGCCGCTCCCGCCGCCGCCGCCTCCTCCTACGCCGCCGCCGCCGCCGCCACTGCCACTGTGGTTTGGAACCCGAGATGCCTAGGGGGGGCGTTCGGTCTTGGAGGCAGGCATGCGGAGTGTTCACAGCGCCCCGAACTCCCCAACCAGAGACCCTGGGCAGCAGTCCACCCCCGTGGCCCCTCCCCCGCCAACCTTCCCCTGACACCCCCCCCACGCACCCCCCATCACCAGGACAGGACTGAGCGATACGGGAGCCCGGCTGACAGAGACAGACACACAGACACACAGGGAAAGACAGACAGGCACACGGAGGGGTAGTCGGAGCGAGAGAGGAAGAGAGAGACACGGGGAGAACGAGGATCCAACACACAGACCCGCACTGAACCCACGAAGAGACAGACAGAGACCCTGACCTGGATGCGGATGGGGACACGGAAAGGGACGGACTCGCCGGTGCACGCAAGGGACCCAGACACACACCACACACACCGGAGGCTGTGTTGGCGAGGCAGCTAGCCTCTGGGGGTGTGGTGGAGCTTGGCCAGGTTTTGGCAAGCTGACCGCGCCCTGGTGCTGCTAGAGGAGCCCCTCGGAGCGCCAGGAAGCACAGCCAAGTTGCCTGGAATCCCCTTCTGCTCCCATGCCTGCCCAGCAACCACACTGGCCTGGGGGCATGCGGGGGACTCTTTCCTTGGTCTCGTCGTTTATTTGGGGGTACCCCTCGACGCCGACGCCGTGGTGCCGGGCGCGCCCCCACTGCCTTGCTGAGGGAGCGGGCCTTGCTGTTAGCTGCGCTGCTGTGGGGAGAAGGACTTCGGCCCAGGGTGCCAGCGGCCCCGAGGGCCAGGGCGGTCGGCCATCTTTGGTGCTGGGCAGAGGGAGGGAGGGCCCAGGGCGGGGCCCAGGGGCAAAGGGACGGTGGTCAGCGGGAAGGAAGAGAAGGCCCTGCGGAGCTGGAGTGCAGCCCAGGGCTGGTGGGAGAAGGTGTAGGCGTGCCCAGTCACCAGGGGGAGCCGGTTGTCCGGCGGCTTGGGCATCCAGGGCGGCCCAAGGGAATGGCGAGGGGCGGCGGCATGAGGGCCCCAAGGCCAGAAACCAGGGAGTGCACGCATGGGAGGCAGGGTCAACTCCCGCACGCCCTCCCCCCGCCCCAACGCCCCCCCAGTCCTCGCCACCTTCGCCCACTCCCTCCCTCCGTTGCGGCTGTCCTCTCTGCTGCCTCAACCTCCCCACCCCGTTCCCATCGCCGCCCAGCGAGCCCCACTGGTTCCTGTGAGGGTGGGCCTTGTTGCTTGGAGTTGGAGGAGCTGGGTTGGAGCCGCCAGTCCCTGCAGCGGGCGGCTCCAGCGGGCCTGTGAATCGCCGTGGGGTGCCCGGGAGTAAGGGGGCAGCGGAGCAAGGGATGTTTGGAGGAAGGCTTGCTGGGCAAAGGGGGGCGGTGGAGGCACAGGGAGAAGAAGGGAGGCCGAAGGAGAAAGAAAAAAGCCAAGAAAGTAGCCTCAGAACAAGAGTGCAGGGCACCCGGGAACGGTCTCCCATCCAAGTCCTGAGCGGATCCGACCCTGCTTAGCTTCCAAGAGCAGAAGAGATGCGCTGCCATCAGGCCGCTAGGGCCAAAGGCCTGAGAGGCTGATGCTGCGACTCCCAGCAGACTGCTCTTGGCCTCCGAGCCCCAGCGTGCTCCTCTCGTCAACCCCTCCGCCTGCCCTGGCCTTGGCTCCTGCGTGCCTGCGCGCCTGCCTTGGGGTGAGGCGCCTCCAGCATCTCAGAGTCGCAGAAGTCCCGGCGATCTCCCCAACTGTCTCTGGACTTCCCAGCCGGACCGCCCCCTCCGCCGCCGCTCCCGCCGCCGTCGCCTCCTCCTACGCCGCCGCCGCCGCCGCCGCCGCCACTGTGGTTTGGAACCCGAGATGCCTAGGGGGGGCGTTCGGTCTTGGAGGCAGGCATGCGGAGTGTTCACAGCGCCCCGAACTCCCCAACCAGAGACCCTGGGCAGCAGTCCACCCCCGTGGCCCCTCCCCCGCCAACCTTCCCCTGACACCCCCCCCACGCACCCCCCATCACCAGGACAGGACTGAGCGATACGGGAGCCCGGCTGACAGAGACAGACACACAGACACACAGGGAAAGACAGACAGGCACACGGAGGGGTAGTCGGAGCGAGAGAGGAAGAGAGAGACACGGGGAGAACGAGGATCCAACACTCAGACCCGCACTGAACCCCCGAACAGACACACAGAGACCCTGACCTGGATGCGGATGGGGATACGGAAAGGGACGGACTCGCCGGTGCACGCAAGGGACCCAGACACACACCACACACACCGGAGGCTGTGTTGGCGAGGCAGCTAGGCTCTGGGGGTGTGGTGGAGCTTGGCCAGGTTTTGGCAAGCTCACCGCGCCCTGGTGCTGCTAGAGGAGCCCCTCGGAGCGCCAGGAAGCACAGCCAAGTTGCCTGGAATCCCCTTCTGCTCCCATGCCTGCCCAGCAACCACACTGGCCTGGGGGCATGCGGGGGACTCTTTCCTTGGTCTCGTCGTTTATTTGGGGGTACCCCTCGACGCCGACGCCGTGGTGCCGGGCGCGCCCCCACTGCCTTGCTGAGGGAGGGGGCCTTGCTGTTAGCTGCGCTGCTGTGGGGAGAAAGACTTCGGCCCAGGGTGCCAGCGGCCCCGAGGGCCAGGGCGGTCGGCCATCTTTGGTGCTGGGCAGAGGGAGGGAGGGCCCAGGGCGGGGCCCAGGGGCAAAGGGACGGTGGTCGGCGGGAAGGAAGAGAAGGCCCTGCGGAGCTGGAGTGCAGCCCAGGGCTGGTGGGAGAAGGTGTAGGCGTGCCCAGTCACCAGGGGGAGCCGGTTGTCCGGCGGCTTGGGCATCCAGGGCGGCCCAAGGGAATGGCGAGGGGCGGCGGCATGAGGGCCCCAAGGCCAGGAACCAGGGAGTGCACGCATGGGAGGCAGGGTCAACTCCCGCACGCCCTCCCCCGGCCCCAACGCCCCCCCAGTCCTCGCCACCTTCGCCCACTCCCTCCCTCCGTTGCGGCTGTCCTCTCTGCTGCCTCAACCTCCCCACCCCGTTCCCATCGCCGCCCAGCGAGCCCCACTGGTTCCTGTGAGGGTGGGCCTTGTTGCTTGGAGTTGGAGGAGCTGGGTTGGAGCCGCCAGTCCCTGCAGCGGGCGGCTCCAGCGGGCCTGTGAATCGCCGTGGGGTGCCCGGGAGTAAGGGGGCAGCGGAGCAAGGGATGTTTGGAGGAAGGCTTGCTGGGCAAAGGGGGGCGGTGGAGGCACAGGGAGAAGAAGGGAGGCCGAAGGAGAAAGAAAAAAGCCAAGAAAGTAGCCTCAGAACCAGAGTCCAGGGCACCCGGGAACGGTCTCCCATCCAAGTCCTGACCGGATCCGACCCTGCTTAGCTTCCAAGAGCAGAAGAGATGCGCTGCCATCAGGCCACTAGGGCCATAGGCCTGAGAGGCTGCTGCTGCGACCCACATCAGACTGCTCTGGGCCTCCGGGCCCCAGCGTGCTCCTCTTGTCACCCCTCCACCTGCCCTGTGCTTTGCTCCTGCGTGCCTGCGAGCCTGCCTTGGGGTGAGGCGCCTCCAGCATCTCAGAGTCGCAGAAGTCCTGGCGATCTCCCCAAGTGTCTCTGGACTTCCCAGCAGGACCGCCCCCTCCGCCGCCGCTCCCGCCGCCGCCTCCTCCTCCTCCTCCTCCTCCTCCCCCGCCGCCACCGCCGCCTCCGCCGCCGCTGTCGTTTGGAACCCGAGATGCCTAGGGGGGGCGTTCGGTCTTGGAGGCAGGCATGCGGAGTGTTCTCAGCGCCCCCAACTCCCCAACCGCAGCCCTGGGTCTAGCGTGGCAAGCCACCCCGCCTTGCTCAATGGCGGCCCGAAGTCAAGGGCGCCACCAGAGACCCTGGGCAGCAGTCCACCGCCGTGGCCCGTCCCCCTCTATCCTTCCCGTGACACCCCTCCCCCACGAACCCCCCATCACCAGGACAGGACTGAGAGATACGGGAGCCCGGCTGACATAGACAGACACAAAGACACACAGGGAAAGCCAGAGATACGCACGGAGGGGTAGTCGGAGCGAGAGAGGAAGAGAGAGACACGGGGAGACCGAGGATCCAACACACAGACCCGCACTGAACCCCCGAACAGACACACAGAGATCCTGACCTGGATGCGGATGGGGACACGGAAAGGGACAGCCTCGCCGGTGCACGCAAGGGACCCAGACACACACCACACACACCGGAGGCTGTGTTGGCGAGGCAGCTAGCCTCTGGGGGTGTGGTGGAGCTTGGCCAGGTTTTGGCAAGCTGACCGCGCCCTGGTGCTGCTAGAGGAGCCCCTCGGAGCGCCAGGAAGCACAGCCAAGTTGCCTGGAATCCCCTTCTGCTCCCATGCCTGCCCAGCAACTACACTGGCCTGGGGGCATGCGGGGGACTCTTTCCTTGGTCTCGTCGTTTATTTGGGGGTACCCCTCGACGCCGACGCCGTGGTGCCGGGCGCGCCCCCACTGCCTTGCTGAGGGAGCGGGCCTCGCTGTTAGGTGCGCTGCTGTGGGGAGAAGGACTTAGGCTCAGGGTGCCAGCGGCCCCAAGGTCCAGGGCGGTCGGCCATCTTTGGTGCTGGGCAGAGGGAGCGAGGGCCCAGGGCGGGGCCCAGGGGCAAAGGGACGGTGGTCGGCCGGAAGGAAGAGAAGGCCCTGCGGGGCTGGAGCGCAGCGCAGGGCTGGTGGGAGAAGGTGTAGGCGTGCCCAGTCACCAGGGGGAGCCTGTTGTCCGGTGGCTTGGGCATCCAGGGCGACCCAAGGGAAAGGCGAGGGGCGGCGGCATGAGGGCCCCAAGGGCAGGAACGAGGGAGGGCACGCATGGGAGGCAGGGTGAACTCCCGCACGCGCTCCCCCCTCCCCATCGCCCCCCAGTCCTCGCCACCTTCGCCCACTCCCTCCCTCCGTAGCGGCTGCCCTCTCTGAGGCCTCAGCCTCCACACCCCGTTCCCATCGCCCCCCAGCGAGCCCCACTGGTTCCTGTGAGGGTGGGCCTTGTGACTTGGAGTTGGAGGAGCTGGATTCGAGCCGCCTGTCGCTGCAGCGGGCGGCTCCAGCGGGCCTATGAACCGCCGTGGGGTGCCCGGGGGTAAGGGGGCAACGGGGCAAGGGATGTTTGGAGGAAGGCTTGCTGGGCAAAGGGGGGCGGTGGAGGCACAGGGAGAAGAAGGGAGGCCGAAGGAGAAAGAAAAAAGCCAAGAAAGTAGCCTCAGAACAAGAGTGCAGGGCACCCGGGAACGGTCTCCCATCCAAGTCCTGAGCGGATCCGACCCTGCTTAGCTTCCAAGAGCAGAAGAGATGCGCTGCCATCAGGCCGCTAGGGCCAAAGGCCTGAGAGGCTGATGCTGCGACTCCCAGCAGACTGCTCTTGGCCTCCGAGCCCCAGCGTGCTCCTCTCGTCAACCCCTCCGCCTGCCCTGGCCTTGGCTCCTGCGTGCCTGCGCGCCTGCCTTGGGGTGAGGCGCCTCCAGCATCTCAGAGTCGCAGAAGTCCCGGCGATCTCCCCAACTGTCTCTGGACTTCCCAGCCGGACCGCCCCCTCCGCCGCCGCTCCCGCCGCCGTCGCCTCCTCCTACGCCGCCGCCGCCGCCGCCGCCGCCACTGTGGTTTGGAACCCGAGATGCCTAGGGGGGGCGTTCGGTCTTGGAGGCAGGCATGCGGAGTGTTCACAGCGCCCCGAACTCCCCAACCAGAGACCCTGGGCAGCAGTCCACCCCCGTGGCCCCACCCCCGCCAACCTTCCCCTGACAACCCCCCACGCACCCCCCATCACCAGGACAGGACTGAGAGATACGGGAGCCCGGCTGACAGAGACAGACACACAGACACACAGGGAAAGACAGAGAGGCACACGGAGGGGTAGTCGGAGCGAGAGAGGAAGAGAGAGACACGGGGAGAACGAGGATCCAACACACAGACCCGCACTGAACCCCCGAACAGACAGACAGAGACCCTGACCTGGATGCGGATGGGGACACGGAAAGGGACGGACTCGCCGGTGCACGCAAGGGACCCAGACACACACCACACACACCGGAGGCTGTGTTGGCGAGGCAGCTAGCCTCTGGGGGTGTGGTGGAGCTTGGCCAGGTTTTGGCAAGCTGACCGCGCCCTGGTGCTGCTAGAGGAGCCCCTCGGAGCGCCAGGAAGCACAGCCAAGTTGCCTGGAATCCCCTTCTGCTCCCATGCCTGCCCAGCAACCACACTGGCCTGGGGGCATGCGGGGGACTCTTTCCTTGGTCTCGTCGTTTATTTGGGGGTACCCCTCGACGCCGACGCCGTGGTGCCGGGCGCGCCCCCACTGCCTTGCTGAGGGAGCGGGCCTTGCTGTTAGCTGCGCTGCTGTGGGGAGAAGGACTTCGGCCCAGGGTGCCAGCGGCCCCGAGGGCCAGGGCGGTCGGCCATTTTGGTGCTGGGCAGAGGGAGGGAGGGCCCAGGGCGGGGCCCAGGGGCAAAGGGACGGTGGTCGGCGGGAAGGAAGAGAAGGCCCTGCGGGGCTGGAGCGCAGCCCAGGGCTGGTGGGAGAAGGTGTAGGCGTGCCCAGTCACCAGGGGGAGCCGGTTGTCCGGCGGCTTGGGCATCCAGGGCGGCCCAAGGGAATGGCGAGGGGCGGCGGCATGAGGGCCCCAAGGCCAGGAACCAGGGAGTGCACGCATGGGAGGCAGGGTCAACTCCCGCACGCCCTCCCCCGGCCCCAACGCCCCCCCAGTCCTCGCCACCTTCGCCCACTCCCTCCCTCCGTTGCGGCTGTCCTCTCTGCTGCCTCAACCTCCCCACCCCGTTCCCATCGCCGCCCAGCGAGCCCCACTGGTTCCTGTGAGGGTGGGCCTTGTTGCTTGGAGTTGGAGGAGCTGGGTTGGAGCCGCCAGTCCCTGCAGCGGGCGGCTCCAGCGGGCCTGTGAATCGCCGTGGGGTGCCCGGGAGTAAGGGGGCAGCGGAGCAAGGGATGTTTGGAGGAAGGCTTGCTGGGCAAAGGGGGGCGGTGGAGGCACAGGGAGAAGAAGGGAGGCCGAAGGAGAAAGAAAAAAGCCAAGAAAGTAGCCTCAGAACCAGAGTCCAGGGCACCCGGGAACGGTCTCCCATCCAAGTCCTGACCGGATCCGACCCTGCTTAGCTTCCAAGAGCAGAAGAGATGCGCTGCCATCAGGCCACTAGGGCCATAGGCCTGAGAGGCTGCTGCTGCGACCCACATCAGACTGCTCTGGGCCTCCGGGCCCCAGCGTGCTCCTCTTGTCACCCCTCCACCTGCCCTGTGCTTTGCTCCTGCGTGCCTGCGAGCCTGCCTTGGGGTGAGGCGCCTCCAGCATCTCAGAGTCGCAGAAGTCCTGGCGATCTCCCCAAGTGTCTCTGGACTTCCCAGCAGGACCGCCCCCTCCGCCGCCGCTCCCGCCGCCGCCTCCTCCTCCTCCTCCTCCTCCTCCCCCGCCGCCACCGCCGCCTCCGCCGCCGCTGTCGTTTGGAACCCGAGATGCCTAGGGGGGGCGTTCGGTCTTGGAGGCAGGCATGCGGAGTGTTCTCAGCGCCCCCAACTCCCCAACCGCAGCCCTGGGTCTAGCGTGGCAAGCCACCCCGCCTTGCTCAATGGCGGCCCGAAGTCAAGGGCGCCACCAGAGACCCTGGGCAGCAGTCCACCGCCGTGGCCCGTCCCCCTCTATCCTTCCCGTGACACCCCTCCCCCACGAACCCCCCATCACCAGGACAGGACTGAGAGATACGGGAGCCCGGCTGACATAGACAGACACAAAGACACACAGGGAAAGCCAGAGATACGCACGGAGGGGTAGTCGGAGCGAGAGAGGAAGAGAGAGACACGGGGAGACCGAGGATCCAACACACAGACCCGCACTGAACCCCCGAACAGACACACAGAGATCCTGACCTGGATGCGGATGGGGACACGGAAAGGGACAGCCTCGCCGGTGCACGCAAGGGACCCAGACACACACCACACACACCGGAGGCTGTGTTGGCGAGGCAGCTAGCCTCTGGGGGTGTGGTGGAGCTTGGCCAGGTTTTGGCAAGCTGACCGCGCCCTGGTGCTGCTAGAGGAGCCCCTCGGAGCGCCAGGAAGCACAGCCAAGTTGCCTGGAATCCCCTTCTGCTCCCATGCCTGCCCAGCAACTACACTGGCCTGGGGGCATGCGGGGGACTCTTTCCTTGGTCTCGTCGTTTATTTGGGGGTACCCCTCGACGCCGACGCCGTGGTGCCGGGCGCGCCCCCACTGCCTTGCTGAGGGAGCGGGCCTCGCTGTTAGGTGCGCTGCTGTGGGGAGAAGGACTTAGGCTCAGGGTGCCAGCGGCCCCAAGGTCCAGGGCGGTCGGCCATCTTTGGTGCTGGGCAGAGGGAGCGAGGGCCCAGGGCGGGGCCCAGGGGCAAAGGGACGGTGGTCGGCCGGAAGGAAGAGAAGGCCCTGCGGGGCTGGAGCGCAGCGCAGGGCTGGTGGGAGAAGGTGTAGGCGTGCCCAGTCACCAGGGGGAGCCTGTTGTCCGGTGGCTTGGGCATCCAGGGCGACCCAAGGGAAAGGCGAGGGGCGGCGGCATGAGGGCCCCAAGGGCAGGAACGAGGGAGGGCACGCATGGGAGGCAGGGTGAACTCCCGCACGCGCTCCCCCCTCCCCATCGCCCCCCAGTCCTCGCCACCTTCGCCCACTCCCTCCCTCCGTAGCGGCTGCCCTCTCTGAGGCCTCAGCCTCCACACCCCGTTCCCATCGCCCCCCAGCGAGCCCCACTGGTTCCTGTGAGGGTGGGCCTTGTGACTTGGAGTTGGAGGAGCTGGATTCGAGCCGCCTGTCGCTGCAGCGGGCGGCTCCAGCGGGCCTATGAACCGCCGTGGGGTGCCCGGGGGTAAGGGGGCAACGGGGCAAGGGATGTTTGGAGGAAGGCTTGCTGGGCAAAGGGGGGCGGTGGAGGCACAGGGAGAAGAAGGGAGGCCGAAGGAGAAAGAAAAAAGCCAAGAAAGTAGCCTCAGAACAAGAGTGCAGGGCACCCGGGAACGGTCTCCCATCCAAGTCCTGAGCGGATCCGACCCTGCTTAGCTTCCAAGAGCAGAAGAGATGCGCTGCCATCAGGCCGCTAGGGCCAAAGGCCTGAGAGGCTGATGCTGCGACTCCCAGCAGACTGCTCTTGGCCTCCGAGCCCCAGCGTGCTCCTCTCGTCAACCCCTCCGCCTGCCCTGGCCTTGGCTCCTGCGTGCCTGCGCGCCTGCCTTGGGGTGAGGCGCCTCCAGCATCTCAGAGTCGCAGAAGTCCCGGCGATCTCCCCAACTGTCTCTGGACTTCCCAGCCGGACCGCCCCCTCCGCCGCCGCTCCCGCCGCCGTCGCCTCCTCCTACGCCGCCGCCGCCGCCGCCGCCGCCACTGTGGTTTGGAACCCGAGATGCCTAGGGGGGGCGTTCGGTCTTGGAGGCAGGCATGCGGAGTGTTCACAGCGCCCCGAACTCCCCAACCAGAGACCCTGGGCAGCAGTCCACCCCCGTGGCCCCACCCCCGCCAACCTTCCCCTGACAACCCCCCACGCACCCCCCATCACCAGGACAGGACTGAGAGATACGGGAGCCCGGCTGACAGAGACAGACACACAGACACACAGGGAAAGACAGAGAGGCACACGGAGGGGTAGTCGGAGCGAGAGAGGAAGAGAGAGACACGGGGAGAACGAGGATCCAACACACAGACCCGCACTGAACCCCCGAACAGACAGACAGAGACCCTGACCTGGATGCGGATGGGGACACGGAAAGGGACGGACTCGCCGGTGCACGCAAGGGACCCAGACACACACCACACACACCGGAGGCTGTGTTGGCGAGGCAGCTAGCCTCTGGGGGTGTGGTGGAGCTTGGCCAGGTTTTGGCAAGCTGACCGCGCCCTGGTGCTGCTAGAGGAGCCCCTCGGAGCGCCAGGAAGCACAGCCAAGTTGCCTGGAATCCCCTTCTGCTCCCATGCCTGCCCAGCAACCACACTGGCCTGGGGGCATGCGGGGGACTCTTTCCTTGGTCTCGTCGTTTATTTGGGGGTACCCCTCGACGCCGACGCCGTGGTGCCGGGCGCGCCCCCACTGCCTTGCTGAGGGAGCGGGCCTTGCTGTTAGCTGCGCTGCTGTGGGGAGAAGGACTTCGGCCCAGGGTGCCAGCGGCCCCGAGGGCCAGGGCGGTCGGCCATTTTGGTGCTGGGCAGAGGGAGGGAGGGCCCAGGGCGGGGCCCAGGGGCAAAGGGACGGTGGTCGGCGGGAAGGAAGAGAAGGCCCTGCGGGGCTGGAGCGCAGCCCAGGGCTGGTGGGAGAAGGTGTAGGCGTGCCCAGTCACCAGGGGGAGCCGGTTGTTCGGCGGCTTGGGCATCCAGGGCGGCCCAAGGGAATGGCGAGGGGCGGCGGCATGAGGGCCCCAAGGCCAGGAACCAGGGAGTGCACGCATGGGAGGCAGGGTGAACTCCCGCCCGCGCTCCCCCCGCCCCATCGCCCCCCCAGTCCTCGCCACCTTCGCCCACTCCCTCCCTCCGAAGCGGCAGCCCTCTCTGCCGCCTCAGCCTCCCCACCCCCTTCCCATCGCCCCCCCGCGAGCCCCACTGGTTCCTGTGAGGGTGGGCCTTGTGACTTGGAGTTGGAGGAGCTGGGTTGGAGCCGCCTGTCGCTGCAGCGGGCGGCTCCAGCGGGCCTGTGAACCGCCGTGGGGTGCCCGGGGGTAAGGGGGCAACGGGGCAAGGGATGTTTGGAGGAAGGCTTGCTGGGCAAAGGGGGGCGGTGGAGGCACAGGGAGAAGAAGGGAGGCCGAAGGAGAAAGAAAAAAGCCAAGAAAGTAGCCTCAGAACAAGAGTGCAGGGCACCCGGGAACGGTCTCCCATCCAAGTCCTGAGCGGATCCGACCCTGCTTAGCTTCCAAGAGCAGAAGAGATGCGCTGCCATCAGGCCGCTAGGGCCAGAGGCCTGAGAGGCTGCTGCTGCGACCCACAGCAGACTGCTCTGGGCCTCCGAGCCCCAGCGTGCTCCTCTCGTCAACCCCTCCGCCTGCCCTGGCCTTGGCTCCTGCGTGCCTGCGAGCCTGCCTTGGGGTGAGGCGCCTCCAGCATCTCAGAGTCCCAGAAGTCCCGGCGATCTCCCCAACTGTCTCTGGACTTCCCAGCCGGACCGCCCCCTCCGCCGCCGCTCCCGCCGCCGCCGCCTCCTCCTACGCCGCCGCCGCCGCCGCCACTGCCACTGTGGTTTGGAACCCGAGATGCCTAGGGGGGGCGTTCGGTCTTGGAGGCAGGCATGCGGAGTGTTCACAGCGCCCCGAACTCCCCAACCAGAGACCCTGGGCAGCAGTCCACCCCCGTGGCCCCTCCCCCGCCAACCTTCCCCTGACACCCCCCCCACGCACCCCCCATCACCAGGACAGGACTGAGCGATACGGGAGCCCGGCTGACAGAGACAGACACACAGACACACAGGGAAAGACAGACAGGCACACGGAGGGGTAGTCGGAGCGAGAGAGGAAGAGAGAGACACGGGGAGAACGAGGATCCAACACTCAGACCCGCACTGAACCCCCGAACAGACACACAGAGACCCTGACCTGGATGCGGATGGGGATACGGAAAGGGACGGACTCGCCGGTGCACGCAAGGGACCCAGACACACACCACACACACCGGAGGCTGTGTTGGCGAGGCAGCTAGGCTCTGGGGGTGTGGTGGAGCTTGGCCAGGTTTTGGCAAGCTCACCGCGCCCTGGTGCTGCTAGAGGAGCCCCTCGGAGCGCCAGGAAGCACAGCCAAGTTGCCTGGAATCCCCTTCTGCTCCCATGCCTGCCCAGCAACCACACTGGCCTGGGGGCATGCGGGGGACTCTTTCCTTGGTCTCGTCGTTTATTTGGGGGTACCCCTCGACGCCGACGCCGTGGTGCCGGGCGCGCCCCCACTGCCTTGCTGAGGGAGGGGGCCTTGCTGTTAGCTGCGCTGCTGTGGGGAGAAAGACTTCGGCCCAGGGTGCCAGCGGCCCCGAGGGCCAGGGCGGTCGGCCATCTTTGGTGCTGGGCAGAGGGAGGGAGGGCCCAGGGCGGGGCCCAGGGGCAAAGGGACGGTGGTCGGCGGGAAGGAAGAGAAGGCCCTGCGGAGCTGGAGTGCAGCCCAGGGCTGGTGGGAGAAGGTGTAGGCGTGCCCAGTCACCAGGGGGAGCCGGTTGTCCGGCGGCTTGGGCATCCAGGGCGGCCCAAGGGAATGGCGAGGGGCGGCGGCATGAGGGCCCCAAGGCCAGGAACCAGGGAGTGCACGCATGGGAGGCAGGGTCAACTCCCGCACGCCCTCCCCCGGCCCCAACGCCCCCCCAGTCCTCGCCACCTTCGCCCACTCCCTCCCTCCGTTGCGGCTGTCCTCTCTGCTGCCTCAACCTCCCCACCCCGTTCCCATCGCCGCCCAGCGAGCCCCACTGGTTCCTGTGAGGGTGGGCCTTGTTGCTTGGAGTTGGAGGAGCTGGGTTGGAGCCGCCAGTCCCTGCAGCGGGCGGCTCCAGCGGGCCTGTGAATCGCCGTGGGGTGCCCGGGAGTAAGGGGGCAGCGGAGCAAGGGATGTTTGGAGGAAGGCTTGCTGGGCAAAGGGGGGCGGTGGAGGCACAGGGAGAAGAAGGGAGGCCGAAGGAGAAAGAAAAAAGCCAAGAAAGTAGCCTCAGAACCAGAGTCCAGGGCACCCGGGAACGGTCTCCCATCCAAGTCCTGACCGGATCCGACCCTGCTTAGCTTCCAAGAGCAGAAGAGATGCGCTGCCATCAGGCCACTAGGGCCATAGGCCTGAGAGGCTGCTGCTGCGACCCACATCAGACTGCTCTGGGCCTCCGGGCCCCAGCGTGCTCCTCTTGTCACCCCTCCACCTGCCCTGTGCTTTGCTCCTGCGTGCCTGCGAGCCTGCCTTGGGGTGAGGCGCCTCCAGCATCTCAGAGTCGCAGAAGTCCTGGCGATCTCCCCAAGTGTCTCTGGACTTCCCAGCAGGACCGCCCCCTCCGCCGCCGCTCCCGCCGCCGCCTCCTCCTCCTCCTCCTCCTCCTCCCCCGCCGCCACCGCCGCCTCCGCCGCCGCTGTCGTTTGGAACCCGAGATGCCTAGGGGGGGCGTTCGGTCTTGGAGGCAGGCATGCGGAGTGTTCTCAGCGCCCCCAACTCCCCAACCGCAGCCCTGGGTCTAGCGTGGCAAGCCACCCCGCCTTGCTCAATGGCGGCCCGAAGTCAAGGGCGCCACCAGAGACCCTGGGCAGCAGTCCACCGCCGTGGCCCGTCCCCCTCTATCCTTCCCGTGACACCCCTCCCCCACGAACCCCCCATCACCAGGACAGGACTGAGAGATACGGGAGCCCGGCTGACATAGACAGACACAAAGACACACAGGGAAAGCCAGAGATACGCACGGAGGGGTAGTCGGAGCGAGAGAGGAAGAGAGAGACACGGGGAGACCGAGGATCCAACACACAGACCCGCACTGAACCCCCGAACAGACACACAGAGATCCTGACCTGGATGCGGATGGGGACACGGAAAGGGACAGCCTCGCCGGTGCACGCAAGGGACCCAGACACACACCACACACACCGGAGGCTGTGTTGGCGAGGCAGCTAGCCTCTGGGGGTGTGGTGGAGCTTGGCCAGGTTTTGGCAAGCTGACCGCGCCCTGGTGCTGCTAGAGGAGCCCCTCGGAGCGCCAGGAAGCACAGCCAAGTTGCCTGGAATCCCCTTCTGCTCCCATGCCTGCCCAGCAACTACACTGGCCTGGGGGCATGCGGGGGACTCTTTCCTTGGTCTCGTCGTTTATTTGGGGGTACCCCTCGACGCCGACGCCGTGGTGCCGGGCGCGCCCCCACTGCCTTGCTGAGGGAGCGGGCCTCGCTGTTAGGTGCGCTGCTGTGGGGAGAAGGACTTAGGCTCAGGGTGCCAGCGGCCCCAAGGTCCAGGGCGGTCGGCCATCTTTGGTGCTGGGCAGAGGGAGCGAGGGCCCAGGGCGGGGCCCAGGGGCAAAGGGACGGTGGTCGGCGGGAAGGAAGAGAAGGCCCTGCGGGGCTGGAGCGCAGCGCAGGGCTGGTGGGAGAAGGTGTAGGCGTGCCCAGTCACCAGGGGGAGCCTGTTGTCCGGTGGCTTGGGCATCCAGGGCGACCCAAGGGAAAGGCGAGGGGCGGCGGCATGAGGGCCCCAAGGGCAGGAACGAGGGAGGGCACGCATGGGAGGCAGGGTGAACTCCCGCACGCGCTCCCCCCTCCCCATCGCCCCCCAGTCCTCGCCACCTTCGCCCACTCCCTCCCTTCGTAGCGGCTGCCCTCTCTGAGGCCTCAGCCTCCACACCCCGTTCCCATCGCCCCCCAGCGAGCCCCACTGGTTCCTGTGAGGGTGGGCCTTGTGGCTTGGAGTTGGAGGAGCTGGGTTGGAGCCGCCTGCCCCTGCAGCGGGTGGCTCCAGCGGGCCTGTGAACCGCCGTGGGGTGCGTGGGGGGTGAGGGGGCAGCGGGGCAGGGGGTGTCTGGAGGAAGGCTTGCTGGGCAAGGGGGGGCGGTGGTGGCACAGGGAGAAGAAGCGAGGCCGAAGGAGAAAGAAAAAAGCCAAGAAAGTAGCCTCAGAACCAGAGTCCAGGGCACCCGGGAACGGTCTCCCATCCAAGTCCTGACCGGACCCGACCCTGCTTAGCTTCCAAGAGCAGAAGAGATGCGCTGCCATCAGGCCGCTAGGGCCATAGCCCTGAGAGGCTGCTGCTACGACCCACAGCAGACTGCTCTGCGCCTCCGAGCCCCAGCGTGCTCCTCTCGTCAACCCCTCCGCCTGCCCTGGCCTTTGCTCCTGCGTGCCTGCGAGCCTGCCTTGGGGTGAGGCGCCTCCAGCATCTCAGAGTCGCAGAGGTCGCGGCGATCTCCCCAACTGTCTCTGGACTTCCCAGCTGGACCGCCCCCGCCGCCGCCGCTCCCGCCGCCACCTCCTCCTCCTCCTCCTCCTCCTCCGCCGCCGCCGCCGCCACCGCCGCTGCTGCGGTTTGGAACCCGAGATGCCTACGGGGGGCGTTCGGTCTTGGAGGCAGGCATGCGGAGTGTTCTCAGCGCCCCCAACTCCCCAACCAGAGCCCTGGGTCTAGCGTAGCAAGCCACCCCGCCTTGCTCAAAGGCAGCCCGAAGTCAAGGGCGCCACCAGAGACCCTGGGCAGCAGTCCACCGCTGTGGCCCCTCCCCAGCCAACCTTCCCCTGACACACCCCCCCCCCACGCACCCCCCATCACCAGGACAGGACTGAGAGATACCGGAGCCCGGCTGACATAGACAGACACACAGACACACAGGGAAAGACAGAGAGACACACGGAGCGGTAGTCGGAGCGAGAGAGGTAGAGAGAGACACGGGGAGACCGAGGATCCAACACACAGACCCGCACTGAACCCCCGAACAGACACACAGAGATCCTGACCTGGATGCGGATGGGGACACGGAAAGGGACAGCCTCGCCGGTGCACGCAAGGGACCCAGACACACACCACACACACCGGAGGCTGTGTTGGCGAGGCAGCTAGCCTCTGGGGGTGTGGTGGAGCTTGGCCAGGTTTTGGCAAGCTGACCGCGCCCTGGTGCTGCTAGAGGAGCCCCTCGGAGCGCCAGGAAGCACAGCCAAGTTGCCTGGAATCCCCTTCTGCTCCCATGCCTGCCCAGCAACTACACTGGCCTAGGGGCATGCGGGGGACTCTTTCCTTGGTCTCGTCGTTTATTTGGGGGTACCCCTCGACGCCGACGCCGTGGTGCCGGGCGCGCCCCCACTGCCTTGCTGAGGGAGCGGGCCTCGCTGTTAGGTGCGCTGCTGTGGGGAGAAGGACTTAGGCTCAGGGTGCCAGCGGCCCCAAGGTCCAGGGCGGTCGGCCATCTTTGGTGCTGGGCAGAGGGAGCGAGGGCCCAGGGCGGGGCCCAGGGGCAAAGGGACGGTGGTCGGCGGGAAGGAAGAGAAGGCCCTGCGGGGCTGGAGCGCAGCGCAGGGCTGGTGGGAGAAGGTGTAGGCGTGCCCAGTCACCAGGGGGAGCCGGTTGTCCGGTGGCTTGGGCATCCAGGGCGACCCAAGGGAAAGGCGAGGGGCGGCGGCATGAGGGCCCCAAGGGCAGGAACGAGGGAGGGCACGCATGGGAGGCAGGGTGAACTCCCGCACGCGCTCCCCCCTCCCCATCGCCCCCCAGTCCTCGCCACCTTCGCCCACTCCCTCCCTCCGTAGCGGCTGCCCTCTCTGAGGCCTCAGCCTCCACACCCCGTTCCCATCGCCCCCCAGCGAGCCCCACTGGTTCCTGTGAGGGTGGGCCTTGTGACTTGGAGTTGGAGGAGCTGGATTCGAGCCGCCTGTCGCTGCAGCGGGCGGCTCCAGCGGGCCTATGAACCGCCGTGGGGTGCCCGGGGGTAAGGGGGCAACGGGGCAAGGGATGTTTGGAGGAAGGCTTGCTGGGCAAAGGGGGACGGTGGAGACACAGGGAGAAGAAGGGAGGCCGAAGGAGAAAGAAAAAAGCCAAGAAAGTAGCCTCAGAACAAGAGTGCAGGGCACCCGGGAACGGTCTCCCATCCAAGTCCTGAGCGGATCCGACCCTGCTTAGCTTCCAAGAGCAGAAGAGATGCGCTGCCATCAGGCCGCTAGGGCCAAAGGCCTGAGAGGCTGATGCTGCGACTCCCAGCAGACTGCTCTTGGCCTCCGAGCCCCAGCGTGCTCCTCTCGTCAACCCCTCCGCCTGCCCTGGCCTTGGCTCCTGCGTGCCTGCGCGCCTGCCTTGGGGTGAGGCGCCTCCAGCATCTCAGAGTCGCAGAAGTCCCGGCGATCTCCCCAACTGTCTCTGGACTTCCCAGCCGGACCGCCCCCTCCGCCGCCGCTCCCGCCGCCGTCGCCTCCTCCTACGCCGCCGCCGCCGCCGCCACTGCCACTGTGGTTTGGAACCCGAGATGCCTAGGGGGGGCGTTCGGTCTTGGAGGCAGGCATGCGGAGTGTTCACAGCGCCCCGAACTCCCCAACCAGAGACCCTGGGCAGCAGTCCACCCCCGTGGCCCCACCCCCGCCAACCTTCCCCTGACAACCCCCCACGCACCCCCCATCACCAGGACAGGACTGAGAGATACGGGAGCCCGGCTGACAGAGACAGACACACAGACACACAGGGAAAGACAGAGAGGCACACGGAGGGGTAGTCGGAGCGAGAGAGGAAGAGAGAGACACGGGGAGAACGAGGATCCAACACACAGACCCGCACTGAACCCACGAAGAGACAGACAGAGACCCTGACCTGGATGCGGATGGGGACACGGAAAGGGACGGACTCGCCGGTGCACGCAAGGGACCCAGACACACACCACACACACCGGAGGCTGTGTTGGCGAGGCAGCTAGCCTCTGGGGGTGTGGTGGAGCTTGGCCAGGTTTTGGCAAGCTGACCGCGCCCTGGTGCTGCTAGAGGAGCCCCTCGGAGCGCCAGGAAGCACAGCCAAGTTGCCTGGAATCCCCTTCTGCTCCCATGCCTGCCCAGCAACCACACTGGCCTGGGGGCATGCGGGGGACTCTTTCCTTGGTCTCGTCGTTTATTTGGGGGTACCCCTCGACGCCGACGCCGTGGTGCCGGGCGCGCCCCCACTGCCTTGCTGAGGGAGCGGGCCTTGCTGTTAGCTGCGCTGCTGTGGGGAGAAGGACTTCGGCCCAGGGTGCCAGCGGCCCCGAGGGCCAGGGCGGTCGGCCATCTTTGGTGCTGGGCAGAGGGAGGGAGGGCCCAGGGCGGGGCCCAGGGGCAAAGGGACGGTGGTCAGCGGGAAGGAAGAGAAGGCCCTGCGGAGCTGGAGTGCAGCCCAGGGCTGGTGGGAGAAGGTGTAGGCGTGCCCAGTCACCAGGGGGAGCCGGTTGTCCGGCGGCTTGGGCATCCAGGGCGGCCCAAGGGAATGGCGAGGGGCGGCGGCATGAGGGCCCCAAGGCCAGAAACCAGGGAGTGCACGCATGGGAGGCAGGGTCAACTCCCGCACGCCCTCCCCCCGCCCCAACGCCCCCCCAGTCCTCGCCACCTTCGCCCACTCCCTCCCTCCGTTGCGGCTGTCCTCTCTGCTGCCTCAACCTCCCCACCCCGTTCCCATCGCCGCCCAGCGAGCCCCACTGGTTCCTGTGAGGGTGGGCCTTGTTGCTTGGAGTTGGAGGAGCTGGGTTGGAGCCGCCAGTCCCTGCAGCGGGCGGCTCCAGCGGGCCTGTGAATCGCCGTGGGGTGCCCGGGAGTAAGGGGGCAGCGGAGCAAGGGATGTTTGGAGGAAGGCTTGCTGGGCAAAGGGGGGCGGTGGAGGCACAGGGAGAAGAAGGGAGGCCGAAGGAGAAAGAAAAAAGCCAAGAAAGTAGCCTCAGAACAAGAGTGCAGGGCACCCGGGAACGGTCTCCCATCCAAGTCCTGAGCGGATCCGACCCTGCTTAGCTTCCAAGAGCAGAAGAGATGCGCTGCCATCAGGCCGCTAGGGCCAAAGGCCTGAGAGGCTGATGCTGCGACTCCCAGCAGACTGCTCTTGGCCTCCGAGCCCCAGCGTGCTCCTCTCGTCAACCCCTCCGCCTGCCCTGGCCTTGGCTCCTGCGTGCCTGCGCGCCTGCCTTGGGGTGAGGCGCCTCCAGCATCTCAGAGTCGCAGAAGTCCCGGCGATCTCCCCAACTGTCTCTGGACTTCCCAGCCGGACCGCCCCCTCCGCCGCCGCTCCCGCCGCCGTCGCCTCCTCCTACGCCGCCGCCGCCGCCGCCGCCGCCACTGTGGTTTGGAACCCGAGATGCCTAGGGGGGGCGTTCGGTCTTGGAGGCAGGCATGCGGAGTGTTCACAGCGCCCCGAACTCCCCAACCAGAGACCCTGGGCAGCAGTCCACCCCCGTGGCCCCTCCCCCGCCAACCTTCCCCTGACACCCCCCCCACGCACCCCCCATCACCAGGACAGGACTGAGCGATACGGGAGCCCGGCTGACAGAGACAGACACACAGACACACAGGGAAAGACAGACAGGCACACGGAGGGGTAGTCGGAGCGAGAGAGGAAGAGAGAGACACGGGGAGAACGAGGATCCAACACTCAGACCCGCACTGAACCCCCGAACAGACACACAGAGACCCTGACCTGGATGCGGATGGGGATACGGAAAGGGACGGACTCGCCGGTGCACGCAAGGGACCCAGACACACACCACACACACCGGAGGCTGTGTTGGCGAGGCAGCTAGGCTCTGGGGGTGTGGTGGAGCTTGGCCAGGTTTTGGCAAGCTCACCGCGCCCTGGTGCTGCTAGAGGAGCCCCTCGGAGCGCCAGGAAGCACAGCCAAGTTGCCTGGAATCCCCTTCTGCTCCCATGCCTGCCCAGCAACCACACTGGCCTGGGGGCATGCGGGGGACTCTTTCCTTGGTCTCGTCGTTTATTTGGGGGTACCCCTCGACGCCGACGCCGTGGTGCCGGGCGCGCCCCCACTGCCTTGCTGAGGGAGGGGGCCTTGCTGTTAGCTGCGCTGCTGTGGGGAGAAAGACTTCGGCCCAGGGTGCCAGCGGCCCCGAGGGCCAGGGCGGTCGGCCATCTTTGGTGCTGGGCAGAGGGAGGGAGGGCCCAGGGCGGGGCCCAGGGGCAAAGGGACGGTGGTCGGCGGGAAGGAAGAGAAGGCCCTGCGGAGCTGGAGTGCAGCCCAGGGCTGGTGGGAGAAGGTGTAGGCGTGCCCAGTCACCAGGGGGAGCCGGTTGTCCGGCGGCTTGGGCATCCAGGGCGGCCCAAGGGAATGGCGAGGGGCGGCGGCATGAGGGCCCCAAGGCCAGGAACCAGGGAGTGCACGCATGGGAGGCAGGGTCAACTCCCGCACGCCCTCCCCCGGCCCCAACGCCCCCCCAGTCCTCGCCACCTTCGCCCACTCCCTCCCTCCGTTGCGGCTGTCCTCTCTGCTGCCTCAACCTCCCCACCCCGTTCCCATCGCCGCCCAGCGAGCCCCACTGGTTCCTGTGAGGGTGGGCCTTGTTGCTTGGAGTTGGAGGAGCTGGGTTGGAGCCGCCAGTCCCTGCAGCGGGCGGCTCCAGCGGGCCTGTGAATCGCCGTGGGGTGCCCGGGAGTAAGGGGGCAGCGGAGCAAGGGATGTTTGGAGGAAGGCTTGCTGGGCAAAGGGGGGCGGTGGAGGCACAGGGAGAAGAAGGGAGGCCGAAGGAGAAAGAAAAAAGCCAAGAAAGTAGCCTCAGAACCAGAGTCCAGGGCACCCGGGAACGGTCTCCCATCCAAGTCCTGACCGGATCCGACCCTGCTTAGCTTCCAAGAGCAGAAGAGATGCGCTGCCATCAGGCCACTAGGGCCATAGGCCTGAGAGGCTGCTGCTGCGACCCACATCAGACTGCTCTGGGCCTCCGGGCCCCAGCGTGCTCCTCTTGTCACCCCTCCACCTGCCCTGTGCTTTGCTCCTGCGTGCCTGCGAGCCTGCCTTGGGGTGAGGCGCCTCCAGCATCTCAGAGTCGCAGAAGTCCTGGCGATCTCCCCAAGTGTCTCTGGACTTCCCAGCAGGACCGCCCCCTCCGCCGCCGCTCCCGCCGCCGCCTCCTCCTCCTCCTCCTCCTCCTCCCCCGCCGCCACCGCCGCCTCCGCCGCCGCTGTCGTTTGGAACCCGAGATGCCTAGGGGGGGCGTTCGGTCTTGGAGGCAGGCATGCGGAGTGTTCTCAGCGCCCCCAACTCCCCAACCGCAGCCCTGGGTCTAGCGTGGCAAGCCACCCCGCCTTGCTCAATGGCGGCCCGAAGTCAAGGGCGCCACCAGAGACCCTGGGCAGCAGTCCACCGCCGTGGCCCGTCCCCCTCTATCCTTCCCGTGACACCCCTCCCCCACGAACCCCCCATCACCAGGACAGGACTGAGAGATACGGGAGCCCGGCTGACATAGACAGACACAAAGACACACAGGGAAAGCCAGAGATACGCACGGAGGGGTAGTCGGAGCGAGAGAGGAAGAGAGAGACACGGGGAGACCGAGGATCCAACACACAGACCCGCACTGAACCCCCGAACAGACACACAGAGATCCTGACCTGGATGCGGATGGGGACACGGAAAGGGACAGCCTCGCCGGTGCACGCAAGGGACCCAGACACACACCACACACACCGGAGGCTGTGTTGGCGAGGCAGCTAGCCTCTGGGGGTGTGGTGGAGCTTGGCCAGGTTTTGGCAAGCTGACCGCGCCCTGGTGCTGCTAGAGGAGCCCCTCGGAGCGCCAGGAAGCACAGCCAAGTTGCCTGGAATCCCCTTCTGCTCCCATGCCTGCCCAGCAACTACACTGGCCTGGGGGCATGCGGGGGACTCTTTCCTTGGTCTCGTCGTTTATTTGGGGGTACCCCTCGACGCCGACGCCGTGGTGCCGGGCGCGCCCCCACTGCCTTGCTGAGGGAGCGGGCCTCGCTGTTAGGTGCGCTGCTGTGGGGAGAAGGACTTAGGCTCAGGGTGCCAGCGGCCCCAAGGTCCAGGGCGGTCGGCCATCTTTGGTGCTGGGCAGAGGGAGCGAGGGCCCAGGGCGGGGCCCAGGGGCAAAGGGACGGTGGTCGGCCGGAAGGAAGAGAAGGCCCTGCGGGGCTGGAGCGCAGCGCAGGGCTGGTGGGAGAAGGTGTAGGCGTGCCCAGTCACCAGGGGGAGCCTGTTGTCCGGTGGCTTGGGCATCCAGGGCGACCCAAGGGAAAGGCGAGGGGCGGCGGCATGAGGGCCCCAAGGGCAGGAACGAGGGAGGGCACGCATGGGAGGCAGGGTGAACTCCCGCACGCGCTCCCCCCTCCCCATCGCCCCCCAGTCCTCGCCACCTTCGCCCACTCCCTCCCTCCGTAGCGGCTGCCCTCTCTGAGGCCTCAGCCTCCACACCCCGTTCCCATCGCCCCCCAGCGAGCCCCACTGGTTCCTGTGAGGGTGGGCCTTGTGACTTGGAGTTGGAGGAGCTGGATTCGAGCCGCCTGTCGCTGCAGCGGGCGGCTCCAGCGGGCCTATGAACCGCCGTGGGGTGCCCGGGGGTAAGGGGGCAACGGGGCAAGGGATGTTTGGAGGAAGGCTTGCTGGGCAAAGGGGGGCGGTGGAGGCACAGGGAGAAGAAGGGAGGCCGAAGGAGAAAGAAAAAAGCCAAGAAAGTAGCCTCAGAACAAGAGTGCAGGGCACCCGGGAACGGTCTCCCATCCAAGTCCTGAGCGGATCCGACCCTGCTTAGCTTCCAAGAGCAGAAGAGATGCGCTGCCATCAGGCCGCTAGGGCCAAAGGCCTGAGAGGCTGATGCTGCGACTCCCAGCAGACTGCTCTTGGCCTCCGAGCCCCAGCGTGCTCCTCTCGTCAACCCCTCCGCCTGCCCTGGCCTTGGCTCCTGCGTGCCTGCGCGCCTGCCTTGGGGTGAGGCGCCTCCAGCATCTCAGAGTCGCAGAAGTCCCGGCGATCTCCCCAACTGTCTCTGGACTTCCCAGCCGGACCGCCCCCTCCGCCGCCGCTCCCGCCGCCGTCGCCTCCTCCTACGCCGCCGCCGCCGCCGCCGCCGCCACTGTGGTTTGGAACCCGAGATGCCTAGGGGGGGCGTTCGGTCTTGGAGGCAGGCATGCGGAGTGTTCACAGCGCCCCGAACTCCCCAACCAGAGACCCTGGGCAGCAGTCCACCCCCGTGGCCCCACCCCCGCCAACCTTCCCCTGACAACCCCCCACGCACCCCCCATCACCAGGACAGGACTGAGAGATACGGGAGCCCGGCTGACAGAGACAGACACACAGACACACAGGGAAAGACAGAGAGGCACACGGAGGGGTAGTCGGAGCGAGAGAGGAAGAGAGAGACACGGGGAGAACGAGGATCCAACACACAGACCCGCACTGAACCCCCGAACAGACAGACAGAGACCCTGACCTGGATGCGGATGGGGACACGGAAAGGGACGGACTCGCCGGTGCACGCAAGGGACCCAGACACACACCACACACACCGGAGGCTGTGTTGGCGAGGCAGCTAGCCTCTGGGGGTGTGGTGGAGCTTGGCCAGGTTTTGGCAAGCTGACCGCGCCCTGGTGCTGCTAGAGGAGCCCCTCGGAGCGCCAGGAAGCACAGCCAAGTTGCCTGGAATCCCCTTCTGCTCCCATGCCTGCCCAGCAACCACACTGGCCTGGGGGCATGCGGGGGACTCTTTCCTTGGTCTCGTCGTTTATTTGGGGGTACCCCTCGACGCCGACGCCGTGGTGCCGGGCGCGCCCCCACTGCCTTGCTGAGGGAGCGGGCCTTGCTGTTAGCTGCGCTGCTGTGGGGAGAAGGACTTCGGCCCAGGGTGCCAGCGGCCCCGAGGGCCAGGGCGGTCGGCCATTTTGGTGCTGGGCAGAGGGAGGGAGGGCCCAGGGCGGGGCCCAGGGGCAAAGGGACGGTGGTCGGCGGGAAGGAAGAGAAGGCCCTGCGGGGCTGGAGCGCAGCCCAGGGCTGGTGGGAGAAGGTGTAGGCGTGCCCAGTCACCAGGGGGAGCCGGTTGTTCGGCGGCTTGGGCATCCAGGGCGGCCCAAGGGAATGGCGAGGGGCGGCGGCATGAGGGCCCCAAGGCCAGGAACCAGGGAGTGCACGCATGGGAGGCAGGGTGAACTCCCGCCCGCGCTCCCCCCGCCCCATCGCCCCCCCAGTCCTCGCCACCTTCGCCCACTCCCTCCCTCCGAAGCGGCAGCCCTCTCTGCCGCCTCAGCCTCCCCACCCCCTTCCCATCGCCCCCCCGCGAGCCCCACTGGTTCCTGTGAGGGTGGGCCTTGTGACTTGGAGTTGGAGGAGCTGGGTTGGAGCCGCCTGTCGCTGCAGCGGGCGGCTCCAGCGGGCCTGTGAACCGCCGTGGGGTGCCCGGGGGTAAGGGGGCAACGGGGCAAGGGATGTTTGGAGGAAGGCTTGCTGGGCAAAGGGGGGCGGTGGAGGCACAGGGAGAAGAAGGGAGGCCGAAGGAGAAAGAAAAAAGCCAAGAAAGTAGCCTCAGAACAAGAGTGCAGGGCACCCGGGAACGGTCTCCCATCCAAGTCCTGAGCGGATCCGACCCTGCTTAGCTTCCAAGAGCAGAAGAGATGCGCTGCCATCAGGCCGCTAGGGCCAGAGGCCTGAGAGGCTGCTGCTGCGACCCACAGCAGACTGCTCTGGGCCTCCGAGCCCCAGCGTGCTCCTCTCGTCAACCCCTCCGCCTGCCCTGGCCTTGGCTCCTGCGTGCCTGCGAGCCTGCCTTGGGGTGAGGCGCCTCCAGCATCTCAGAGTCCCAGAAGTCCCGGCGATCTCCCCAACTGTCTCTGGACTTCCCAGCCGGACCGCCCCCTCCGCCGCCGCTCCCGCCGCCGCCGCCTCCTCCTACGCCGCCGCCGCCGCCGCCACTGCCACTGTGGTTTGGAACCCGAGATGCCTAGGGGGGGCGTTCGGTCTTGGAGGCAGGCATGCGGAGTGTTCACAGCGCCCCGAACTCCCCAACCAGAGACCCTGGGCAGCAGTCCACCCCCGTGGCCCCTCCCCCGCCAACCTTCCCCTGACACCCCCCCCACGCACCCCCCATCACCAGGACAGGACTGAGCGATACGGGAGCCCGGCTGACAGAGACAGACACACAGACACACAGGGAAAGACAGACAGGCACACGGAGGGGTAGTCGGAGCGAGAGAGGAAGAGAGAGACACGGGGAGAACGAGGATCCAACACACAGACCCGCACTGAACCCACGAAGAGACAGACAGAGACCCTGACCTGGATGCGGATGGGGACACGGAAAGGGACGGACTCGCCGGTGCACGCAAGGGACCCAGACACACACCACACACACCGGAGGCTGTGTTGGCGAGGCAGCTAGCCTCTGGGGGTGTGGTGGAGCTTGGCCAGGTTTTGGCAAGCTGACCGCGCCCTGGTGCTGCTAGAGGAGCCCCTCGGAGCGCCAGGAAGCACAGCCAAGTTGCCTGGAATCCCCTTCTGCTCCCATGCCTGCCCAGCAACCACACTGGCCTGGGGGCATGCGGGGGACTCTTTCCTTGGTCTCGTCGTTTATTTGGGGGTACCCCTCGACGCCGACGCCGTGGTGCCGGGCGCGCCCCCACTGCCTTGCTGAGGGAGCGGGCCTTGCTGTTAGCTGCGCTGCTGTGGGGAGAAGGACTTCGGCCCAGGGTGCCAGCGGCCCCGAGGGCCAGGGCGGTCGGCCATCTTTGGTGCTGGGCAGAGGGAGGGAGGGCCCAGGGCGGGGCCCAGGGGCAAAGGGACGGTGGTCAGCGGGAAGGAAGAGAAGGCCCTGCGGAGCTGGAGTGCAGCCCAGGGCTGGTGGGAGAAGGTGTAGGCGTGCCCAGTCACCAGGGGGAGCCGGTTGTCCGGCGGCTTGGGCATCCAGGGCGGCCCAAGGGAATGGCGAGGGGCGGCGGCATGAGGGCCCCAAGGCCAGAAACCAGGGAGTGCACGCATGGGAGGCAGGGTCAACTCCCGCACGCCCTCCCCCCGCCCCAACGCCCCCCCAGTCCTCGCCACCTTCGCCCACTCCCTCCCTCCGTTGCGGCTGTCCTCTCTGCTGCCTCAACCTCCCCACCCCGTTCCCATCGCCGCCCAGCGAGCCCCACTGGTTCCTGTGAGGGTGGGCCTTGTTGCTTGGAGTTGGAGGAGCTGGGTTGGAGCCGCCAGTCCCTGCAGCGGGCGGCTCCAGCGGGCCTGTGAATCGCCGTGGGGTGCCCGGGAGTAAGGGGGCAGCGGAGCAAGGGATGTTTGGAGGAAGGCTTGCTGGGCAAAGGGGGGCGGTGGAGGCACAGGGAGAAGAAGGGAGGCCGAAGGAGAAAGAAAAAAGCCAAGAAAGTAGCCTCAGAACAAGAGTGCAGGGCACCCGGGAACGGTCTCCCATCCAAGTCCTGAGCGGATCCGACCCTGCTTAGCTTCCAAGAGCAGAAGAGATGCGCTGCCATCAGGCCGCTAGGGCCAAAGGCCTGAGAGGCTGATGCTGCGACTCCCAGCAGACTGCTCTTGGCCTCCGAGCCCCAGCGTGCTCCTCTCGTCAACCCCTCCGCCTGCCCTGGCCTTGGCTCCTGCGTGCCTGCGCGCCTGCCTTGGGGTGAGGCGCCTCCAGCATCTCAGAGTCGCAGAAGTCCCGGCGATCTCCCCAACTGTCTCTGGACTTCCCAGCCGGACCGCCCCCTCCGCCGCCGCTCCCGCCGCCGTCGCCTCCTCCTACGCCGCCGCCGCCGCCGCCGCCGCCACTGTGGTTTGGAACCCGAGATGCCTAGGGGGGGCGTTCGGTCTTGGAGGCAGGCATGCGGAGTGTTCACAGCGCCCCGAACTCCCCAACCAGAGACCCTGGGCAGCAGTCCACCCCCGTGGCCCCTCCCCCGCCAACCTTCCCCTGACACCCCCCCCACGCACCCCCCATCACCAGGACAGGACTGAGCGATACGGGAGCCCGGCTGACAGAGACAGACACACAGACACACAGGGAAAGACAGACAGGCACACGGAGGGGTAGTCGGAGCGAGAGAGGAAGAGAGAGACACGGGGAGAACGAGGATCCAACACTCAGACCCGCACTGAACCCCCGAACAGACACACAGAGACCCTGACCTGGATGCGGATGGGGATACGGAAAGGGACGGACTCGCCGGTGCACGCAAGGGACCCAGACACACACCACACACACCGGAGGCTGTGTTGGCGAGGCAGCTAGGCTCTGGGGGTGTGGTGGAGCTTGGCCAGGTTTTGGCAAGCTCACCGCGCCCTGGTGCTGCTAGAGGAGCCCCTCGGAGCGCCAGGAAGCACAGCCAAGTTGCCTGGAATCCCCTTCTGCTCCCATGCCTGCCCAGCAACCACACTGGCCTGGGGGCATGCGGGGGACTCTTTCCTTGGTCTCGTCGTTTATTTGGGGGTACCCCTCGACGCCGACGCCGTGGTGCCGGGCGCGCCCCCACTGCCTTGCTGAGGGAGGGGGCCTTGCTGTTAGCTGCGCTGCTGTGGGGAGAAAGACTTCGGCCCAGGGTGCCAGCGGCCCCGAGGGCCAGGGCGGTCGGCCATCTTTGGTGCTGGGCAGAGGGAGGGAGGGCCCAGGGCGGGGCCCAGGGGCAAAGGGACGGTGGTCGGCGGGAAGGAAGAGAAGGCCCTGCGGAGCTGGAGTGCAGCCCAGGGCTGGTGGGAGAAGGTGTAGGCGTGCCCAGTCACCAGGGGGAGCCGGTTGTCCGGCGGCTTGGGCATCCAGGGCGGCCCAAGGGAATGGCGAGGGGCGGCGGCATGAGGGCCCCAAGGCCAGGAACCAGGGAGTGCACGCATGGGAGGCAGGGTCAACTCCCGCACGCCCTCCCCCGGCCCCAACGCCCCCCCAGTCCTCGCCACCTTCGCCCACTCCCTCCCTCCGTTGCGGCTGTCCTCTCTGCTGCCTCAACCTCCCCACCCCGTTCCCATCGCCGCCCAGCGAGCCCCACTGGTTCCTGTGAGGGTGGGCCTTGTTGCTTGGAGTTGGAGGAGCTGGGTTGGAGCCGCCAGTCCCTGCAGCGGGCGGCTCCAGCGGGCCTGTGAATCGCCGTGGGGTGCCCGGGAGTAAGGGGGCAGCGGAGCAAGGGATGTTTGGAGGAAGGCTTGCTGGGCAAAGGGGGGCGGTGGAGGCACAGGGAGAAGAAGGGAGGCCGAAGGAGAAAGAAAAAAGCCAAGAAAGTAGCCTCAGAACCAGAGTCCAGGGCACCCGGGAACGGTCTCCCATCCAAGTCCTGACCGGATCCGACCCTGCTTAGCTTCCAAGAGCAGAAGAGATGCGCTGCCATCAGGCCACTAGGGCCATAGGCCTGAGAGGCTGCTGCTGCGACCCACATCAGACTGCTCTGGGCCTCCGGGCCCCAGCGTGCTCCTCTTGTCACCCCTCCACCTGCCCTGTGCTTTGCTCCTGCGTGCCTGCGAGCCTGCCTTGGGGTGAGGCGCCTCCAGCATCTCAGAGTCGCAGAAGTCCTGGCGATCTCCCCAAGTGTCTCTGGACTTCCCAGCAGGACCGCCCCCTCCGCCGCCGCTCCCGCCGCCGCCTCCTCCTCCTCCTCCTCCTCCTCCCCCGCCGCCACCGCCGCCTCCGCCGCCGCTGTCGTTTGGAACCCGAGATGCCTAGGGGGGGCGTTCGGTCTTGGAGGCAGGCATGCGGAGTGTTCTCAGCGCCCCCAACTCCCCAACCGCAGCCCTGGGTCTAGCGTGGCAAGCCACCCCGCCTTGCTCAATGGCGGCCCGAAGTCAAGGGCGCCACCAGAGACCCTGGGCAGCAGTCCACCGCCGTGGCCCGTCCCCCTCTATCCTTCCCGTGACACCCCTCCCCCACGAACCCCCCATCACCAGGACAGGACTGAGAGATACGGGAGCCCGGCTGACATAGACAGACACAAAGACACACAGGGAAAGCCAGAGATACGCACGGAGGGGTAGTCGGAGCGAGAGAGGAAGAGAGAGACACGGGGAGACCGAGGATCCAACACACAGACCCGCACTGAACCCCCGAACAGACACACAGAGATCCTGACCTGGATGCGGATGGGGACACGGAAAGGGACAGCCTCGCCGGTGCACGCAAGGGACCCAGACACACACCACACACACCGGAGGCTGTGTTGGCGAGGCAGCTAGCCTCTGGGGGTGTGGTGGAGCTTGGCCAGGTTTTGGCAAGCTGACCGCGCCCTGGTGCTGCTAGAGGAGCCCCTCGGAGCGCCAGGAAGCACAGCCAAGTTGCCTGGAATCCCCTTCTGCTCCCATGCCTGCCCAGCAACTACACTGGCCTGGGGGCATGCGGGGGACTCTTTCCTTGGTCTCGTCGTTTATTTGGGGGTACCCCTCGACGCCGACGCCGTGGTGCCGGGCGCGCCCCCACTGCCTTGCTGAGGGAGCGGGCCTCGCTGTTAGGTGCGCTGCTGTGGGGAGAAGGACTTAGGCTCAGGGTGCCAGCGGCCCCAAGGTCCAGGGCGGTCGGCCATCTTTGGTGCTGGGCAGAGGGAGCGAGGGCCCAGGGCGGGGCCCAGGGGCAAAGGGACGGTGGTCGGCCGGAAGGAAGAGAAGGCCCTGCGGGGCTGGAGCGCAGCGCAGGGCTGGTGGGAGAAGGTGTAGGCGTGCCCAGTCACCAGGGGGAGCCTGTTGTCCGGTGGCTTGGGCATCCAGGGCGACCCAAGGGAAAGGCGAGGGGCGGCGGCATGAGGGCCCCAAGGGCAGGAACGAGGGAGGGCACGCATGGGAGGCAGGGTGAACTCCCGCACGCGCTCCCCCCTCCCCATCGCCCCCCAGTCCTCGCCACCTTCGCCCACTCCCTCCCTCCGTAGCGGCTGCCCTCTCTGAGGCCTCAGCCTCCACACCCCGTTCCCATCGCCCCCCAGCGAGCCCCACTGGTTCCTGTGAGGGTGGGCCTTGTGACTTGGAGTTGGAGGAGCTGGATTCGAGCCGCCTGTCGCTGCAGCGGGCGGCTCCAGCGGGCCTATGAACCGCCGTGGGGTGCCCGGGGGTAAGGGGGCAACGGGGCAAGGGATGTTTGGAGGAAGGCTTGCTGGGCAAAGGGGGGCGGTGGAGGCACAGGGAGAAGAAGGGAGGCCGAAGGAGAAAGAAAAAAGCCAAGAAAGTAGCCTCAGAACAAGAGTGCAGGGCACCCGGGAACGGTCTCCCATCCAAGTCCTGAGCGGATCCGACCCTGCTTAGCTTCCAAGAGCAGAAGAGATGCGCTGCCATCAGGCCGCTAGGGCCAAAGGCCTGAGAGGCTGATGCTGCGACTCCCAGCAGACTGCTCTTGGCCTCCGAGCCCCAGCGTGCTCCTCTCGTCAACCCCTCCGCCTGCCCTGGCCTTGGCTCCTGCGTGCCTGCGCGCCTGCCTTGGGGTGAGGCGCCTCCAGCATCTCAGAGTCGCAGAAGTCCCGGCGATCTCCCCAACTGTCTCTGGACTTCCCAGCCGGACCGCCCCCTCCGCCGCCGCTCCCGCCGCCGTCGCCTCCTCCTACGCCGCCGCCGCCGCCGCCGCCGCCACTGTGGTTTGGAACCCGAGATGCCTAGGGGGGGCGTTCGGTCTTGGAGGCAGGCATGCGGAGTGTTCACAGCGCCCCGAACTCCCCAACCAGAGACCCTGGGCAGCAGTCCACCCCCGTGGCCCCACCCCCGCCAACCTTCCCCTGACAACCCCCCACGCACCCCCCATCACCAGGACAGGACTGAGAGATACGGGAGCCCGGCTGACAGAGACAGACACACAGACACACAGGGAAAGACAGAGAGGCACACGGAGGGGTAGTCGGAGCGAGAGAGGAAGAGAGAGACACGGGGAGAACGAGGATCCAACACACAGACCCGCACTGAACCCCCGAACAGACAGACAGAGACCCTGACCTGGATGCGGATGGGGACACGGAAAGGGACGGACTCGCCGGTGCACGCAAGGGACCCAGACACACACCACACACACCGGAGGCTGTGTTGGCGAGGCAGCTAGCCTCTGGGGGTGTGGTGGAGCTTGGCCAGGTTTTGGCAAGCTGACCGCGCCCTGGTGCTGCTAGAGGAGCCCCTCGGAGCGCCAGGAAGCACAGCCAAGTTGCCTGGAATCCCCTTCTGCTCCCATGCCTGCCCAGCAACCACACTGGCCTGGGGGCATGCGGGGGACTCTTTCCTTGGTCTCGTCGTTTATTTGGGGGTACCCCTCGACGCCGACGCCGTGGTGCCGGGCGCGCCCCCACTGCCTTGCTGAGGGAGCGGGCCTTGCTGTTAGCTGCGCTGCTGTGGGGAGAAGGACTTCGGCCCAGGGTGCCAGCGGCCCCGAGGGCCAGGGCGGTCGGCCATTTTGGTGCTGGGCAGAGGGAGGGAGGGCCCAGGGCGGGGCCCAGGGGCAAAGGGACGGTGGTCGGCGGGAAGGAAGAGAAGGCCCTGCGGGGCTGGAGCGCAGCCCAGGGCTGGTGGGAGAAGGTGTAGGCGTGCCCAGTCACCAGGGGGAGCCGGTTGTTCGGCGGCTTGGGCATCCAGGGCGGCCCAAGGGAATGGCGAGGGGCGGCGGCATGAGGGCCCCAAGGCCAGGAACCAGGGAGTGCACGCATGGGAGGCAGGGTGAACTCCCGCCCGCGCTCCCCCCGCCCCATCGCCCCCCCAGTCCTCGCCACCTTCGCCCACTCCCTCCCTCCGAAGCGGCAGCCCTCTCTGCCGCCTCAGCCTCCCCACCCCCTTCCCATCGCCCCCCCGCGAGCCCCACTGGTTCCTGTGAGGGTGGGCCTTGTGACTTGGAGTTGGAGGAGCTGGGTTGGAGCCGCCTGTCGCTGCAGCGGGCGGCTCCAGCGGGCCTGTGAACCGCCGTGGGGTGCCCGGGGGTAAGGGGGCAACGGGGCAAGGGATGTTTGGAGGAAGGCTTGCTGGGCAAAGGGGGGCGGTGGAGGCACAGGGAGAAGAAGGGAGGCCGAAGGAGAAAGAAAAAAGCCAAGAAAGTAGCCTCAGAACAAGAGTGCAGGGCACCCGGGAACGGTCTCCCATCCAAGTCCTGAGCGGATCCGACCCTGCTTAGCTTCCAAGAGCAGAAGAGATGCGCTGCCATCAGGCCGCTAGGGCCAGAGGCCTGAGAGGCTGCTGCTGCGACCCACAGCAGACTGCTCTGGGCCTCCGAGCCCCAGCGTGCTCCTCTCGTCAACCCCTCCGCCTGCCCTGGCCTTGGCTCCTGCGTGCCTGCGAGCCTGCCTTGGGGTGAGGCGCCTCCAGCATCTCAGAGTCCCAGAAGTCCCGGCGATCTCCCCAACTGTCTCTGGACTTCCCAGCCGGACCGCCCCCTCCGCCGCCGCTCCCGCCGCCGCCGCCTCCTCCTACGCCGCCGCCGCCGCCGCCACTGCCACTGTGGTTTGGAACCCGAGATGCCTAGGGGGGGCGTTCGGTCTTGGAGGCAGGCATGCGGAGTGTTCACAGCGCCCCGAACTCCCCAACCAGAGACCCTGGGCAGCAGTCCACCCCCGTGGCCCCTCCCCCGCCAACCTTCCCCTGACACCCCCCCCACGCACCCCCCATCACCAGGACAGGACTGAGCGATACGGGAGCCCGGCTGACAGAGACAGACACACAGACACACAGGGAAAGACAGACAGGCACACGGAGGGGTAGTCGGAGCGAGAGAGGAAGAGAGAGACACGGGGAGAACGAGGATCCAACACTCAGACCCGCACTGAACCCCCGAACAGACACACAGAGACCCTGACCTGGATGCGGATGGGGATACGGAAAGGGACGGACTCGCCGGTGCACGCAAGGGACCCAGACACACACCACACACACCGGAGGCTGTGTTGGCGAGGCAGCTAGGCTCTGGGGGTGTGGTGGAGCTTGGCCAGGTTTTGGCAAGCTCACCGCGCCCTGGTGCTGCTAGAGGAGCCCCTCGGAGCGCCAGGAAGCACAGCCAAGTTGCCTGGAATCCCCTTCTGCTCCCATGCCTGCCCAGCAACCACACTGGCCTGGGGGCATGCGGGGGACTCTTTCCTTGGTCTCGTCGTTTATTTGGGGGTACCCCTCGACGCCGACGCCGTGGTGCCGGGCGCGCCCCCACTGCCTTGCTGAGGGAGGGGGCCTTGCTGTTAGCTGCGCTGCTGTGGGGAGAAAGACTTCGGCCCAGGGTGCCAGCGGCCCCGAGGGCCAGGGCGGTCGGCCATCTTTGGTGCTGGGCAGAGGGAGGGAGGGCCCAGGGCGGGGCCCAGGGGCAAAGGGACGGTGGTCGGCGGGAAGGAAGAGAAGGCCCTGCGGAGCTGGAGTGCAGCCCAGGGCTGGTGGGAGAAGGTGTAGGCGTGCCCAGTCACCAGGGGGAGCCGGTTGTCCGGCGGCTTGGGCATCCAGGGCGGCCCAAGGGAATGGCGAGGGGCGGCGGCATGAGGGCCCCAAGGCCAGGAACCAGGGAGTGCACGCATGGGAGGCAGGGTCAACTCCCGCACGCCCTCCCCCGGCCCCAACGCCCCCCCAGTCCTCGCCACCTTCGCCCACTCCCTCCCTCCGTTGCGGCTGTCCTCTCTGCTGCCTCAACCTCCCCACCCCGTTCCCATCGCCGCCCAGCGAGCCCCACTGGTTCCTGTGAGGGTGGGCCTTGTTGCTTGGAGTTGGAGGAGCTGGGTTGGAGCCGCCAGTCCCTGCAGCGGGCGGCTCCAGCGGGCCTGTGAATCGCCGTGGGGTGCCCGGGAGTAAGGGGGCAGCGGAGCAAGGGATGTTTGGAGGAAGGCTTGCTGGGCAAAGGGGGGCGGTGGAGGCACAGGGAGAAGAAGGGAGGCCGAAGGAGAAAGAAAAAAGCCAAGAAAGTAGCCTCAGAACCAGAGTCCAGGGCACCCGGGAACGGTCTCCCATCCAAGTCCTGACCGGATCCGACCCTGCTTAGCTTCCAAGAGCAGAAGAGATGCGCTGCCATCAGGCCACTAGGGCCATAGGCCTGAGAGGCTGCTGCTGCGACCCACATCAGACTGCTCTGGGCCTCCGGGCCCCAGCGTGCTCCTCTTGTCACCCCTCCACCTGCCCTGTGCTTTGCTCCTGCGTGCCTGCGAGCCTGCCTTGGGGTGAGGCGCCTCCAGCATCTCAGAGTCGCAGAAGTCCTGGCGATCTCCCCAAGTGTCTCTGGACTTCCCAGCAGGACCGCCCCCTCCGCCGCCGCTCCCGCCGCCGCCTCCTCCTCCTCCTCCTCCTCCTCCCCCGCCGCCACCGCCGCCTCCGCCGCCGCTGTCGTTTGGAACCCGAGATGCCTAGGGGGGGCGTTCGGTCTTGGAGGCAGGCATGCGGAGTGTTCTCAGCGCCCCCAACTCCCCAACCGCAGCCCTGGGTCTAGCGTGGCAAGCCACCCCGCCTTGCTCAATGGCGGCCCGAAGTCAAGGGCGCCACCAGAGACCCTGGGCAGCAGTCCACCGCCGTGGCCCGTCCCCCTCTATCCTTCCCGTGACACCCCTCCCCCACGAACCCCCCATCACCAGGACAGGACTGAGAGATACGGGAGCCCGGCTGACATAGACAGACACAAAGACACACAGGGAAAGCCAGAGATACGCACGGAGGGGTAGTCGGAGCGAGAGAGGAAGAGAGAGACACGGGGAGACCGAGGATCCAACACACAGACCCGCACTGAACCCCCGAACAGACACACAGAGATCCTGACCTGGATGCGGATGGGGACACGGAAAGGGACAGCCTCGCCGGTGCACGCAAGGGACCCAGACACACACCACACACACCGGAGGCTGTGTTGGCGAGGCAGCTAGCCTCTGGGGGTGTGGTGGAGCTTGGCCAGGTTTTGGCAAGCTGACCGCGCCCTGGTGCTGCTAGAGGAGCCCCTCGGAGCGCCAGGAAGCACAGCCAAGTTGCCTGGAATCCCCTTCTGCTCCCATGCCTGCCCAGCAACTACACTGGCCTGGGGGCATGCGGGGGACTCTTTCCTTGGTCTCGTCGTTTATTTGGGGGTACCCCTCGACGCCGACGCCGTGGTGCCGGGCGCGCCCCCACTGCCTTGCTGAGGGAGCGGGCCTCGCTGTTAGGTGCGCTGCTGTGGGGAGAAGGACTTAGGCTCAGGGTGCCAGCGGCCCCAAGGTCCAGGGCGGTCGGCCATCTTTGGTGCTGGGCAGAGGGAGCGAGGGCCCAGGGCGGGGCCCAGGGGCAAAGGGACGGTGGTCGGCGGGAAGGAAGAGAAGGCCCTGCGGGGCTGGAGCGCAGCGCAGGGCTGGTGGGAGAAGGTGTAGGCGTGCCCAGTCACCAGGGGGAGCCTGTTGTCCGGTGGCTTGGGCATCCAGGGCGACCCAAGGGAAAGGCGAGGGGCGGCGGCATGAGGGCCCCAAGGGCAGGAACGAGGGAGGGCACGCATGGGAGGCAGGGTGAACTCCCGCACGCGCTCCCCCCTCCCCATCGCCCCCCAGTCCTCGCCACCTTCGCCCACTCCCTCCCTTCGTAGCGGCTGCCCTCTCTGAGGCCTCAGCCTCCACACCCCGTTCCCATCGCCCCCCAGCGAGCCCCACTGGTTCCTGTGAGGGTGGGCCTTGTGGCTTGGAGTTGGAGGAGCTGGGTTGGAGCCGCCTGCCCCTGCAGCGGGTGGCTCCAGCGGGCCTGTGAACCGCCGTGGGGTGCGTGGGGGGTGAGGGGGCAGCGGGGCAGGGGGTGTCTGGAGGAAGGCTTGCTGGGCAAGGGGGGGCGGTGGTGGCACAGGGAGAAGAAGCGAGGCCGAAGGAGAAAGAAAAAAGCCAAGAAAGTAGCCTCAGAACCAGAGTCCAGGGCACCCGGGAACGGTCTCCCATCCAAGTCCTGACCGGACCCGACCCTGCTTAGCTTCCAAGAGCAGAAGAGATGCGCTGCCATCAGGCCGCTAGGGCCATAGCCCTGAGAGGCTGCTGCTACGACCCACAGCAGACTGCTCTGCGCCTCCGAGCCCCAGCGTGCTCCTCTCGTCAACCCCTCCGCCTGCCCTGGCCTTTGCTCCTGCGTGCCTGCGAGCCTGCCTTGGGGTGAGGCGCCTCCAGCATCTCAGAGTCGCAGAGGTCGCGGCGATCTCCCCAACTGTCTCTGGACTTCCCAGCTGGACCGCCCCCGCCGCCGCCGCTCCCGCCGCCACCTCCTCCTCCTCCTCCTCCTCCTCCGCCGCCGCCGCCGCCACCGCCGCTGCTGCGGTTTGGAACCCGAGATGCCTACGGGGGGCGTTCGGTCTTGGAGGCAGGCATGCGGAGTGTTCTCAGCGCCCCCAACTCCCCAACCAGAGCCCTGGGTCTAGCGTAGCAAGCCACCCCGCCTTGCTCAAAGGCAGCCCGAAGTCAAGGGCGCCACCAGAGACCCTGGGCAGCAGTCCACCGCTGTGGCCCCTCCCCAGCCAACCTTCCCCTGACACACCCCCCCCCCACGCACCCCCCATCACCAGGACAGGACTGAGAGATACCGGAGCCCGGCTGACATAGACAGACACACAGACACACAGGGAAAGACAGAGAGACACACGGAGCGGTAGTCGGAGCGAGAGAGGTAGAGAGAGACACGGGGAGACCGAGGATCCAACACACAGACCCGCACTGAACCCCCGAACAGACACACAGAGATCCTGACCTGGATGCGGATGGGGACACGGAAAGGGACAGCCTCGCCGGTGCACGCAAGGGACCCAGACACACACCACACACACCGGAGGCTGTGTTGGCGAGGCAGCTAGCCTCTGGGGGTGTGGTGGAGCTTGGCCAGGTTTTGGCAAGCTGACCGCGCCCTGGTGCTGCTAGAGGAGCCCCTCGGAGCGCCAGGAAGCACAGCCAAGTTGCCTGGAATCCCCTTCTGCTCCCATGCCTGCCCAGCAACTACACTGGCCTAGGGGCATGCGGGGGACTCTTTCCTTGGTCTCGTCGTTTATTTGGGGGTACCCCTCGACGCCGACGCCGTGGTGCCGGGCGCGCCCCCACTGCCTTGCTGAGGGAGCGGGCCTCGCTGTTAGGTGCGCTGCTGTGGGGAGAAGGACTTAGGCTCAGGGTGCCAGCGGCCCCAAGGTCCAGGGCGGTCGGCCATCTTTGGTGCTGGGCAGAGGGAGCGAGGGCCCAGGGCGGGGCCCAGGGGCAAAGGGACGGTGGTCGGCGGGAAGGAAGAGAAGGCCCTGCGGGGCTGGAGCGCAGCGCAGGGCTGGTGGGAGAAGGTGTAGGCGTGCCCAGTCACCAGGGGGAGCCGGTTGTCCGGTGGCTTGGGCATCCAGGGCGACCCAAGGGAAAGGCGAGGGGCGGCGGCATGAGGGCCCCAAGGGCAGGAACGAGGGAGGGCACGCATGGGAGGCAGGGTGAACTCCCGCACGCGCTCCCCCCTCCCCATCGCCCCCCAGTCCTCGCCACCTTCGCCCACTCCCTCCCTCCGTAGCGGCTGCCCTCTCTGAGGCCTCAGCCTCCACACCCCGTTCCCATCGCCCCCCAGCGAGCCCCACTGGTTCCTGTGAGGGTGGGCCTTGTGACTTGGAGTTGGAGGAGCTGGATTCGAGCCGCCTGTCGCTGCAGCGGGCGGCTCCAGCGGGCCTATGAACCGCCGTGGGGTGCCCGGGGGTAAGGGGGCAACGGGGCAAGGGATGTTTGGAGGAAGGCTTGCTGGGCAAAGGGGGACGGTGGAGACACAGGGAGAAGAAGGGAGGCCGAAGGAGAAAGAAAAAAGCCAAGAAAGTAGCCTCAGAACAAGAGTGCAGGGCACCCGGGAACGGTCTCCCATCCAAGTCCTGAGCGGATCCGACCCTGCTTAGCTTCCAAGAGCAGAAGAGATGCGCTGCCATCAGGCCGCTAGGGCCAAAGGCCTGAGAGGCTGATGCTGCGACTCCCAGCAGACTGCTCTTGGCCTCCGAGCCCCAGCGTGCTCCTCTCGTCAACCCCTCCGCCTGCCCTGGCCTTGGCTCCTGCGTGCCTGCGCGCCTGCCTTGGGGTGAGGCGCCTCCAGCATCTCAGAGTCGCAGAAGTCCCGGCGATCTCCCCAACTGTCTCTGGACTTCCCAGCCGGACCGCCCCCTCCGCCGCCGCTCCCGCCGCCGTCGCCTCCTCCTACGCCGCCGCCGCCGCCGCCACTGCCACTGTGGTTTGGAACCCGAGATGCCTAGGGGGGGCGTTCGGTCTTGGAGGCAGGCATGCGGAGTGTTCACAGCGCCCCGAACTCCCCAACCAGAGACCCTGGGCAGCAGTCCACCCCCGTGGCCCCACCCCCGCCAACCTTCCCCTGACAACCCCCCACGCACCCCCCATCACCAGGACAGGACTGAGAGATACGGGAGCCCGGCTGACAGAGACAGACACACAGACACACAGGGAAAGACAGAGAGGCACACGGAGGGGTAGTCGGAGCGAGAGAGGAAGAGAGAGACACGGGGAGAACGAGGATCCAACACACAGACCCGCACTGAACCCACGAAGAGACAGACAGAGACCCTGACCTGGATGCGGATGGGGACACGGAAAGGGACGGACTCGCCGGTGCACGCAAGGGACCCAGACACACACCACACACACCGGAGGCTGTGTTGGCGAGGCAGCTAGCCTCTGGGGGTGTGGTGGAGCTTGGCCAGGTTTTGGCAAGCTGACCGCGCCCTGGTGCTGCTAGAGGAGCCCCTCGGAGCGCCAGGAAGCACAGCCAAGTTGCCTGGAATCCCCTTCTGCTCCCATGCCTGCCCAGCAACCACACTGGCCTGGGGGCATGCGGGGGACTCTTTCCTTGGTCTCGTCGTTTATTTGGGGGTACCCCTCGACGCCGACGCCGTGGTGCCGGGCGCGCCCCCACTGCCTTGCTGAGGGAGCGGGCCTTGCTGTTAGCTGCGCTGCTGTGGGGAGAAGGACTTCGGCCCAGGGTGCCAGCGGCCCCGAGGGCCAGGGCGGTCGGCCATCTTTGGTGCTGGGCAGAGGGAGGGAGGGCCCAGGGCGGGGCCCAGGGGCAAAGGGACGGTGGTCAGCGGGAAGGAAGAGAAGGCCCTGCGGAGCTGGAGTGCAGCCCAGGGCTGGTGGGAGAAGGTGTAGGCGTGCCCAGTCACCAGGGGGAGCCGGTTGTCCGGCGGCTTGGGCATCCAGGGCGGCCCAAGGGAATGGCGAGGGGCGGCGGCATGAGGGCCCCAAGGCCAGGAACCAGGGAGTGCACGCATGGGAGGCAGGGTCAACTCCCGCACGCCCTCCCCCCGCCCCAACGCCCCCCCAGTCCTCGCCACCTTCGCCCACTCCCTCCCTCCGTTGCGGCTGTCCTCTCTGCTGCCTCAACCTCCCCACCCCGTTCCCATCGCCGCCCAGCGAGCCCCACTGGTTCCTGTGAGGGTGGGCCTTGTTGCTTGGAGTTGGAGGAGCTGGGTTGGAGCCGCCAGTCCCTGCAGCGGGCGGCTCCAGCGGGCCTGTGAATCGCCGTGGGGTGCCCGGGAGTAAGGGGGCAGCGGAGCAAGGGATGTTTGGAGGAAGGCTTGCTGGGCAAAGGGGGGCGGTGGAGGCACAGGGAGAAGAAGGGAGGCCGAAGGAGAAAGAAAAAAGCCAAGAAAGTAGCCTCAGAACCAGAGTCCAGGGCACCCGGGAACGGTCTCCCATCCAAGTCCTGAGCGGATCCGACCCTGCTTAGCTTCCAAGAGCAGAAGAGATGCGCTGCCATCAGGCCGCTAGGGCCAGAGGCCTGAGGGGCTGCTGCTGCGACCCACAGCAGACTGCTCTGGGCCTCCGAGCCCCAGCGTGCTCCTCTCGTCAACCCCTCCGCCTGCCCTGGCCTTGGCTCCTGCGTGCCTGCGAGCCTGCCTTGGGGTGAGGCGCCTCCAGCATCTCAGAGTCCCAGAAGTCCCGGCGATCTCCCCAACTGTCTCTGGACTTCCCAGCCGGACCGCCCCCTCCGCCGCCGCTCCCGCCGCCGCCGCCTCCTCCTACGCCGCCGCCGCCGCCGCCACTGCCACTGTGGTTTGGAACCCGAGATGCCTAGGGGGGGCGTTCGGTCTTGGAGGCAGGCATGCGGAGTGTTCACAGCGCCCCGAACTCCCCAACCAGAGACCCTGGGCAGCAGTCCACCCCCGTGGCCCCTCCCCCGCCAACCTTCCCCTGACACCCCCCCCACGCACCCCCCATCACCAGGACAGGACTGAGCGATACGGGAGCCCGGCTGACAGAGACAGACACACAGACACACAGGGAAAGACAGACAGGCACACGGAGGGGTAGTCGGAGCGAGAGAGGAAGAGAGAGACACGGGGAGAACGAGGATCCAACACTCAGACCCGCACTGAACCCCCGAACAGACACACAGAGACCCTGACCTGGATGCGGATGGGGATACGGAAAGGGACGGACTCGCCGGTGCACGCAAGGGACCCAGACACACACCACACACACCGGAGGCTGTGTTGGCGAGGCAGCTAGGCTCTGGGGGTGTGGTGGAGCTTGGCCAGGTTTTGGCAAGCTCACCGCGCCCTGGTGCTGCTAGAGGAGCCCCTCGGAGCGCCAGGAAGCACAGCCAAGTTGCCTGGAATCCCCTTCTGCTCCCATGCCTGCCCAGCAACCACACTGGCCTGGGGGCATGCGGGGGACTCTTTCCTTGGTCTCGTCGTTTATTTGGGGGTACCCCTCGACGCCGACGCCGTGGTGCCGGGCGCGCCCCCACTGCCTTGCTGAGGGAGGGGGCCTTGCTGTTAGCTGCGCTGCTGTGGGGAGAAAGACTTCGGCCCAGGGTGCCAGCGGCCCCGAGGGCCAGGGCGGTCGGCCATCTTTGGTGCTGGGCAGAGGGAGGGAGGGCCCAGGGCGGGGCCCAGGGGCAAAGGGACGGTGGTCGGCGGGAAGGAAGAGAAGGCCCTGCGGAGCTGGAGTGCAGCCCAGGGCTGGTGGGAGAAGGTGTAGGCGTGCCCAGTCACCAGGGGGAGCCGGTTGTCCGGCGGCTTGGGCATCCAGGGCGGCCCAAGGGAATGGCGAGGGGCGGCGGCATGAGGGCCCCAAGGCCAGGAACCAGGGAGTGCACGCATGGGAGGCAGGGTCAACTCCCGCACGCCCTCCCCCGGCCCCAACGCCCCCCCAGTCCTCGCCACCTTCGCCCACTCCCTCCCTCCGTTGCGGCTGTCCTCTCTGCTGCCTCAACCTCCCCACCCCGTTCCCATCGCCGCCCAGCGAGCCCCACTGGTTCCTGTGAGGGTGGGCCTTGTTGCTTGGAGTTGGAGGAGCTGGGTTGGAGCCGCCAGTCCCTGCAGCGGGCGGCTCCAGCGGGCCTGTGAATCGCCGTGGGGTGCCCGGGAGTAAGGGGGCAGCGGAGCAAGGGATGTTTGGAGGAAGGCTTGCTGGGCAAAGGGGGGCGGTGGAGGCACAGGGAGAAGAAGGGAGGCCGAAGGAGAAAGAAAAAAGCCAAGAAAGTAGCCTCAGAACCAGAGTCCAGGGCACCCGGGAACGGTCTCCCATCCAAGTCCTGACCGGATCCGACCCTGCTTAGCTTCCAAGAGCAGAAGAGATGCGCTGCCATCAGGCCACTAGGGCCATAGGCCTGAGAGGCTGCTGCTGCGACCCACATCAGACTGCTCTGGGCCTCCGGGCCCCAGCGTGCTCCTCTTGTCACCCCTCCACCTGCCCTGTGCTTTGCTCCTGCGTGCCTGCGAGCCTGCCTTGGGGTGAGGCGCCTCCAGCATCTCAGAGTCGCAGAAGTCCTGGCGATCTCCCCAAGTGTCTCTGGACTTCCCAGCAGGACCGCCCCCTCCGCCGCCGCTCCCGCCGCCGCCTCCTCCTCCTCCTCCTCCTCCTCCCCCGCCGCCACCGCCGCCTCCGCCGCCGCTGTCCTTTGGAACCCGAGATGCCTAGGGGGGGCGTTCGGTCTTGGAGGCAGGCATGCGGAGTGTTCTCAGCGCCCCCAACTCCCCAACCGCAGCCCTGGGTCTAGCGTGGCAAGCCACCCCGCCTTGCTCAATGGCGGCCCGAAGTCAAGGGCGCCACCAGAGACCCTGGGCAGCAGTCCACCGCCGTGGCCCGTCCCCCTCTATCCTTCCCGTGACACCCCTCCCCCACGAACCCCCCATCACCAGGACAGGACTGAGAGATACGGGAGCCCGGCTGACATAGACAGACACAAAGACACACAGGGAAAGCCAGAGATACGCACGGAGGGGTAGTCGGAGCGAGAGAGGAAGAGAGAGACACGGGGAGACCGAGGATCCAACACACAGACCCGCACTGAACCCCCGAACAGACACACAGAGATCCTGACCTGGATGCGGATGGGGACACGGAAAGGGACAGCCTCGCCGGTGCACGCAAGGGACCCAGACACACACCACACACACCGGAGGCTGTGTTGGCGAGGCAGCTAGCCTCTGGGGGTGTGGTGGAGCTTGGCCAGGTTTTGGCAAGCTGACCGCGCCCTGGTGCTGCTAGAGGAGCCCCTCGGAGCGCCAGGAAGCACAGCCAAGTTGCCTGGAATCCCCTTCTGCTCCCATGCCTGCCCAGCAACTACACTGGCCTGGGGGCATGCGGGGGACTCTTTCCTTGGTCTCGTCGTTTATTTGGGGGTACCCCTCGACGCCGACGCCGTGGTGCCGGGCGCGCCCCCACTGCCTTGCTGAGGGAGCGGGCCTCGCTGTTAGGTGCGCTGCTGTGGGGAGAAGGACTTAGGCTCAGGGTGCCAGCGGCCCCAAGGTCCAGGGCGGTCGGCCATCTCTGGTGCTGGGCAGAGGGAGCGAGGGCCCAGGGCGGGGCCCAGGGGCAAAGGGACGGTGGTCGGCCGGAAGGAAGAGAAGGCCCTGCGGGGCTGGAGCGCAGCGCAGGGCTGGTGGGAGAAGGTGTAGGCGTGCCCAGTCACCAGGGGGAGCCTGTTGTCCGGTGGCTTGGGCATCCAGGGCGACCCAAGGGAAAGGCGAGGGGCGGCGGCATGAGGGCCCCAAGGGCAGGAACGAGGGAGGGCACGCATGGGAGGCAGGGTGAACTCCCGCACGCGCTCCCCCCTCCCCATCGCCCCCCAGTCCTCGCCACCTTCGCCCACTCCCTCCCTCCGTAGCGGCTGCCCTCTCTGAGGCCTCAGCCTCCACACCCCGTTCCCATCGCCCCCCAGCGAGCCCCACTGGTTCCTGTGAGGGTGGGCCTTGTGACTTGGAGTTGGAGGAGCTGGATTCGAGCCGCCTGTCGCTGCAGCGGGCGGCTCCAGCGGGCCTATGAACCGCCGTGGGGTGCCCGGGGGTAAGGGGGCAACGGGGCAAGGGATGTTTGGAGGAAGGCTTGCTGGGCAAAGGGGGGCGGTGGAGGCACAGGGAGAAGAAGGGAGGCCGAAGGAGAAAGAAAAAAGCCAAGAAAGTAGCCTCAGAACAAGAGTGCAGGGCACCCGGGAACGGTCTCCCATCCAAGTCCTGAGCGGATCCGACCCTGCTTAGCTTCCAAGAGCAGAAGAGATGCGCTGCCATCAGGCCGCTAGGGCCAAAGGCCTGAGAGGCTGATGCTGCGACTCCCAGCAGACTGCTCTTGGCCTCCGAGCCCCAGCGTGCTCCTCTCGTCAACCCCTCCGCCTGCCCTGGCCTTGGCTCCTGCGTGCCTGCGCGCCTGCCTTGGGGTGAGGCGCCTCCAGCATCTCAGAGTCGCAGAAGTCCCGGCGATCTCCCCAAGTGTCTCTGGACTTCCCAGCCGGACCGCCCCCTCCGCCGCCGCTCCCGCCGCCGTCGCCTCCTCCTACGCCGCCGCCGCCGCCGCCACTGTGGTTTGGAACCCGAGATGCCTAGGGGGGGCGTTCGGTCTTGGAGGCAGGCATGCGGAGTGTTCACAGCGCCCCGAACTCCCCAACCAGAGACCCTGGGCAGCAGTCCACCCCCGTGGCCCCACCCCCGCCAACCTTCCCCTGACAACCCCCCACGCACCCCCCATCACCAGGACAGGACTGAGAGATACGGGAGCCCGGCTGACAGAGACAGACACACAGACACACAGGGAAAGACAGAGAGGCACACGGAGGGGTAGTCGGAGCGAGAGAGGAAGAGAGAGACACGGGGAGAACGAGGATCCAACACACAGACCCGCACTGAACCCCCGAACAGACAGACAGAGACCCTGACCTGGATGCGGATGGGGACACGGAAAGGGACGGACTCGCCGGTGCACGCAAGGGACCCAGACACACACCACACACACCGGAGGCTGTGTTGGCGAGGCAGCTAGCCTCTGGGGGTGTGGTGGAGCTTGGCCAGGTTTTGGCAAGCTGACCGCGCCCTGGTGCTGCTAGAGGAGCCCCTCGGAGCGCCAGGAAGCACAGCCAAGTTGCCTGGAATCCCCTTCTGCTCCCATGCCTGCCCAGCAACCACACTGGCCTGGGGGCATGCGGGGGACTCTTTCCTTGGTCTCGTCGTTTATTTGGGGGTACCCCTCGACGCCGACGCCGTGGTGCCGGGCGCGCCCCCACTGCCTTGCTGAGGGAGCGGGCCTTGCTGTTAGCTGCGCTGCTGTGGGGAGAAGGACTTCGGCCCAGGGTGCCAGCGGCCCCGAGGGCCAGGGCGGTCGGCCATTTTGGTGCTGGGCAGAGGGAGGGAGGGCCCAGGGCGGGGCCCAGGGGCAAAGGGACGGTGGTCGGCGGGAAGGAAGAGAAGGCCCTGCGGGGCTGGAGCGCAGCCCAGGGCTGGTGGGAGAAGGTGTAGGCGTGCCCAGTCACCAGGGGGAGCCGGTTGTTCGGCGGCTTGGGCATCCAGGGCGGCCCAAGGGAATGGCGAGGGGCGGCGGCATGAGGGCCCCAAGGCCAGGAACCAGGGAGTGCACGCATGGGAGGCAGGGTGAACTCCCGCCCGCGCTCCCCCCGCCCCATCGCCCCCCCAGTCCTCGCCACCTTCGCCCACTCCCTCCCTCCGAAGCGGCAGCCCTCTCTGCCGCCTCAGCCTCCCCACCCCCTTCCCATCGCCCCCCCGCGAGCCCCACTGGTTCCTGTGAGGGTGGGCCTTGTGACTTGGAGTTGGAGGAGCTGGGTTGGAGCCGCCTGTCGCTGCAGCGGGCGGCTCCAGCGGGCCTGTGAACCGCCGTGGGGTGCCCGGGGGTAAGGGGGCAACGGGGCAAGGGATGTTTGGAGGAAGGCTTGCTGGGCAAAGGGGGGCGGTGGAGGCACAGGGAGAAGAAGGGAGGCCGAAGGAGAAAGAAAAAAGCCAAGAAAGTAGCCTCAGAACAAGAGTGCAGGGCACCCGGGAACGGTCTCCCATCCAAGTCCTGAGCGGATCCGACCCTGCTTAGCTTCCAAGAGCAGAAGAGATGCGCTGCCATCAGGCCGCTAGGGCCAGAGGCCTGAGAGGCTGCTGCTGCGACCCACAGCAGACTGCTCTGGGCCTCCGAGCCCCAGCGTGCTCCTCTCGTCAACCCCTCCGCCTGCCCTGGCCTTGGCTCCTGCGTGCCTGCGAGCCTGCCTTGGGGTGAGGCGCCTCCAGCATCTCAGAGTCCCAGAAGTCCCGGCGATCTCCCCAACTGTCTCTGGACTTCCCAGCCGGACCGCCCCCTCCGCCGCCGCTCCCGCCGCCGCCGCCTCCTCCTACGCCGCCGCCGCCGCCGCCACTGCCACTGTGGTTTGGAACCCGAGATGCCTAGGGGGGGCGTTCGGTCTTGGAGGCAGGCATGCGGAGTGTTCACAGCGCCCCGAACTCCCCAACCAGAGACCCTGGGCAGCAGTCCACCCCCGTGGCCCCTCCCCCGCCAACCTTCCCCTGACACCCCCCCCACGCACCCCCCATCACCAGGACAGGACTGAGCGATACGGGAGCCCGGCTGACAGAGACAGACACACAGACACACAGGGAAAGACAGACAGGCACACGGAGGGGTAGTCGGAGCGAGAGAGGAAGAGAGAGACACGGGGAGAACGAGGATCCAACACTCAGACCCGCACTGAACCCCCGAACAGACACACAGAGACCCTGACCTGGATGCGGATGGGGATACGGAAAGGGACGGACTCGCCGGTGCACGCAAGGGACCCAGACACACACCACACACACCGGAGGCTGTGTTGGCGAGGCAGCTAGGCTCTGGGGGTGTGGTGGAGCTTGGCCAGGTTTTGGCAAGCTCACCGCGCCCTGGTGCTGCTAGAGGAGCCCCTCGGAGCGCCAGGAAGCACAGCCAAGTTGCCTGGAATCCCCTTCTGCTCCCATGCCTGCCCAGCAACCACACTGGCCTGGGGGCATGCGGGGGACTCTTTCCTTGGTCTCGTCGTTTATTTGGGGGTACCCCTCGACGCCGACGCCGTGGTGCCGGGCGCGCCCCCACTGCCTTGCTGAGGGAGGGGGCCTTGCTGTTAGCTGCGCTGCTGTGGGGAGAAAGACTTCGGCCCAGGGTGCCAGCGGCCCCGAGGGCCAGGGCGGTCGGCCATCTTTGGTGCTGGGCAGAGGGAGGGAGGGCCCAGGGCGGGGCCCAGGGGCAAAGGGACGGTGGTCGGCGGGAAGGAAGAGAAGGCCCTGCGGAGCTGGAGTGCAGCCCAGGGCTGGTGGGAGAAGGTGTAGGCGTGCCCAGTCACCAGGGGGAGCCGGTTGTCCGGCGGCTTGGGCATCCAGGGCGGCCCAAGGGAATGGCGAGGGGCGGCGGCATGAGGGCCCCAAGGCCAGGAACCAGGGAGTGCACGCATGGGAGGCAGGGTCAACTCCCGCACGCCCTCCCCCGGCCCCAACGCCCCCCCAGTCCTCGCCACCTTCGCCCACTCCCTCCCTCCGTTGCGGCTGTCCTCTCTGCTGCCTCAACCTCCCCACCCCGTTCCCATCGCCGCCCAGCGAGCCCCACTGGTTCCTGTGAGGGTGGGCCTTGTTGCTTGGAGTTGGAGGAGCTGGGTTGGAGCCGCCAGTCCCTGCAGCGGGCGGCTCCAGCGGGCCTGTGAATCGCCGTGGGGTGCCCGGGAGTAAGGGGGCAGCGGAGCAAGGGATGTTTGGAGGAAGGCTTGCTGGGCAAAGGGGGGCGGTGGAGGCACAGGGAGAAGAAGGGAGGCCGAAGGAGAAAGAAAAAAGCCAAGAAAGTAGCCTCAGAACCAGAGTCCAGGGCACCCGGGAACGGTCTCCCATCCAAGTCCTGACCGGATCCGACCCTGCTTAGCTTCCAAGAGCAGAAGAGATGCGCTGCCATCAGGCCACTAGGGCCATAGGCCTGAGAGGCTGCTGCTGCGACCCACATCAGACTGCTCTGGGCCTCCGGGCCCCAGCGTGCTCCTCTTGTCACCCCTCCACCTGCCCTGTGCTTTGCTCCTGCGTGCCTGCGAGCCTGCCTTGGGGTGAGGCGCCTCCAGCATCTCAGAGTCGCAGAAGTCCTGGCGATCTCCCCAAGTGTCTCTGGACTTCCCAGCAGGACCGCCCCCTCCGCCGCCGCTCCCGCCGCCGCCTCCTCCTCCTCCTCCTCCTCCTCCCCCGCCGCCACCGCCGCCTCCGCCGCCGCTGTCGTTTGGAACCCGAGATGCCTAGGGGGGGCGTTCGGTCTTGGAGGCAGGCATGCGGAGTGTTCTCAGCGCCCCCAACTCCCCAACCGCAGCCCTGGGTCTAGCGTGGCAAGCCACCCCGCCTTGCTCAATGGCGGCCCGAAGTCAAGGGCGCCACCAGAGACCCTGGGCAGCAGTCCACCGCCGTGGCCCGTCCCCCTCTATCCTTCCCGTGACACCCCTCCCCCACGAACCCCCCATCACCAGGACAGGACTGAGAGATACGGGAGCCCGGCTGACATAGACAGACACAAAGACACACAGGGAAAGCCAGAGATACGCACGGAGGGGTAGTCGGAGCGAGAGAGGAAGAGAGAGACACGGGGAGACCGAGGATCCAACACACAGACCCGCACTGAACCCCCGAACAGACACACAGAGATCCTGACCTGGATGCGGATGGGGACACGGAAAGGGACAGCCTCGCCGGTGCACGCAAGGGACCCAGACACACACCACACACACCGGAGGCTGTGTTGGCGAGGCAGCTAGCCTCTGGGGGTGTGGTGGAGCTTGGCCAGGTTTTGGCAAGCTGACCGCGCCCTGGTGCTGCTAGAGGAGCCCCTCGGAGCGCCAGGAAGCACAGCCAAGTTGCCTGGAATCCCCTTCTGCTCCCATGCCTGCCCAGCAACTACACTGGCCTGGGGGCATGCGGGGGACTCTTTCCTTGGTCTCGTCGTTTATTTGGGGGTACCCCTCGACGCCGACGCCGTGGTGCCGGGCGCGCCCCCACTGCCTTGCTGAGGGAGCGGGCCTCGCTGTTAGGTGCGCTGCTGTGGGGAGAAGGACTTAGGCTCAGGGTGCCAGCGGCCCCAAGGTCCAGGGCGGTCGGCCATCTTTGGTGCTGGGCAGAGGGAGCGAGGGCCCAGGGCGGGGCCCAGGGGCAAAGGGACGGTGGTCGGCGGGAAGGAAGAGAAGGCCCTGCGGGGCTGGAGCGCAGCGCAGGGCTGGTGGGAGAAGGTGTAGGCGTGCCCAGTCACCAGGGGGAGCCTGTTGTCCGGTGGCTTGGGCATCCAGGGCGACCCAAGGGAAAGGCGAGGGGCGGCGGCATGAGGGCCCCAAGGGCAGGAACGAGGGAGGGCACGCATGGGAGGCAGGGTGAACTCCCGCACGCGCTCCCCCCTCCCCATCGCCCCCCAGTCCTCGCCACCTTCGCCCACTCCCTCCCTTCGTAGCGGCTGCCCTCTCTGAGGCCTCAGCCTCCACACCCCGTTCCCATCGCCCCCCAGCGAGCCCCACTGGTTCCTGTGAGGGTGGGCCTTGTGGCTTGGAGTTGGAGGAGCTGGGTTGGAGCCGCCTGCCCCTGCAGCGGGTGGCTCCAGCGGGCCTGTGAACCGCCGTGGGGTGCGTGGGGGGTGAGGGGGCAGCGGGGCAGGGGGTGTCTGGAGGAAGGCTTGCTGGGCAAGGGGGGGCGGTGGTGGCACAGGGAGAAGAAGCGAGGCCGAAGGAGAAAGAAAAAAGCCAAGAAAGTAGCCTCAGAACCAGAGTCCAGGGCACCCGGGAACGGTCTCCCATCCAAGTCCTGACCGGACCCGACCCTGCTTAGCTTCCAAGAGCAGAAGAGATGCGCTGCCATCAGGCCGCTAGGGCCATAGCCCTGAGAGGCTGCTGCTACGACCCACAGCAGACTGCTCTGCGCCTCCGAGCCCCAGCGTGCTCCTCTCGTCAACCCCTCCGCCTGCCCTGGCCTTTGCTCCTGCGTGCCTGCGAGCCTGCCTTGGGGTGAGGCGCCTCCAGCATCTCAGAGTCGCAGAGGTCGCGGCGATCTCCCCAACTGTCTCTGGACTTCCCAGCTGGACCGCCCCCGCCGCCGCCGCTCCCGCCGCCACCTCCTCCTCCTCCTCCTCCTCCTCCGCCGCCGCCGCCGCCACCGCCGCTGCTGCGGTTTGGAACCCGAGATGCCTACGGGGGGCGTTCGGTCTTGGAGGCAGGCATGCGGAGTGTTCTCAGCGCCCCCAACTCCCCAACCAGAGCCCTGGGTCTAGCGTAGCAAGCCACCCCGCCTTGCTCAAAGGCAGCCCGAAGTCAAGGGCGCCACCAGAGACCCTGGGCAGCAGTCCACCGCTGTGGCCCCTCCCCAGCCAACCTTCCCCTGACACACCCCCCCCCCACGCACCCCCCATCACCAGGACAGGACTGAGAGATACCGGAGCCCGGCTGACATAGACAGACACACAGACACACAGGGAAAGACAGAGAGACACACGGAGCGGTAGTCGGAGCGAGAGAGGTAGAGAGAGACACGGGGAGACCGAGGATCCAACACACAGACCCGCACTGAACCCCCGAACAGACACACAGAGATCCTGACCTGGATGCGGATGGGGACACGGAAAGGGACAGCCTCGCCGGTGCACGCAAGGGACCCAGACACACACCACACACACCGGAGGCTGTGTTGGCGAGGCAGCTAGCCTCTGGGGGTGTGGTGGAGCTTGGCCAGGTTTTGGCAAGCTGACCGCGCCCTGGTGCTGCTAGAGGAGCCCCTCGGAGCGCCAGGAAGCACAGCCAAGTTGCCTGGAATCCCCTTCTGCTCCCATGCCTGCCCAGCAACTACACTGGCCTAGGGGCATGCGGGGGACTCTTTCCTTGGTCTCGTCGTTTATTTGGGGGTACCCCTCGACGCCGACGCCGTGGTGCCGGGCGCGCCCCCACTGCCTTGCTGAGGGAGCGGGCCTCGCTGTTAGGTGCGCTGCTGTGGGGAGAAGGACTTAGGCTCAGGGTGCCAGCGGCCCCAAGGTCCAGGGCGGTCGGCCATCTTTGGTGCTGGGCAGAGGGAGCGAGGGCCCAGGGCGGGGCCCAGGGGCAAAGGGACGGTGGTCGGCGGGAAGGAAGAGAAGGCCCTGCGGGGCTGGAGCGCAGCGCAGGGCTGGTGGGAGAAGGTGTAGGCGTGCCCAGTCACCAGGGGGAGCCGGTTGTCCGGTGGCTTGGGCATCCAGGGCGACCCAAGGGAAAGGCGAGGGGCGGCGGCATGAGGGCCCCAAGGGCAGGAACGAGGGAGGGCACGCATGGGAGGCAGGGTGAACTCCCGCACGCGCTCCCCCCTCCCCATCGCCCCCCAGTCCTCGCCACCTTCGCCCACTCCCTCCCTCCGTAGCGGCTGCCCTCTCTGAGGCCTCAGCCTCCACACCCCGTTCCCATCGCCCCCCAGCGAGCCCCACTGGTTCCTGTGAGGGTGGGCCTTGTGACTTGGAGTTGGAGGAGCTGGATTCGAGCCGCCTGTCGCTGCAGCGGGCGGCTCCAGCGGGCCTATGAACCGCCGTGGGGTGCCCGGGGGTAAGGGGGCAACGGGGCAAGGGATGTTTGGAGGAAGGCTTGCTGGGCAAAGGGGGACGGTGGAGACACAGGGAGAAGAAGGGAGGCCGAAGGAGAAAGAAAAAAGCCAAGAAAGTAGCCTCAAAACAAGAGTGCAGGGCACCCGGGAACGGTCTCCCATCCAAGTCCTGAGCGGATCCGACCCTGCTTAGCTTCCAAGAGCAGAAGAGATGCGCTGCCATCAGGCCGCTAGGGCCAAAGGCCTGAGAGGCTGATGCTGCGACTCCCAGCAGACTGCTCTTGGCCTCCGAGCCCCAGCGTGCTCCTCTCGTCAACCCCTCCGCCTGCCCTGGCCTTGGCTCCTGCGTGCCTGCGCGCCTGCCTTGGGGTGAGGCGCCTCCAGCATCTCAGAGTCGCAGAAGTCCCGGCGATCTCCCCAACTGTCTCTGGACTTCCCAGCCGGACCGCCCCCTCCGCCGCCGCTCCCGCCGCCGTCGCCTCCTCCTACGCCGCCGCCGCCGCCGCCACTGCCACTGTGGTTTGGAACCCGAGATGCCTAGGGGGGGCGTTCGGTCTTGGAGGCAGGCATGCGGAGTGTTCACAGCGCCCCGAACTCCCCAACCAGAGACCCTGGGCAGCAGTCCACCCCCGTGGCCCCACCCCCGCCAACCTTCCCCTGACAACCCCCCACGCACCCCCCATCACCAGGACAGGACTGAGAGATACGGGAGCCCGGCTGACAGAGACAGACACACAGACACACAGGGAAAGACAGAGAGGCACACGGAGGGGTAGTCGGAGCGAGAGAGGAAGAGAGAGACACGGGGAGAACGAGGATCCAACACACAGACCCGCACTGAACCCACGAAGAGACAGACAGAGACCCTGACCTGGATGCGGATGGGGACACGGAAAGGGACGGACTCGCCGGTGCACGCAAGGGACCCAGACACACACCACACACACCGGAGGCTGTGTTGGCGAGGCAGCTAGCCTCTGGGGGTGTGGTGGAGCTTGGCCAGGTTTTGGCAAGCTGACCGCGCCCTGGTGCTGCTAGAGGAGCCCCTCGGAGCGCCAGGAAGCACAGCCAAGTTGCCTGGAATCCCCTTCTGCTCCCATGCCTGCCCAGCAACCACACTGGCCTGGGGGCATGCGGGGGACTCTTTCCTTGGTCTCGTCGTTTATTTGGGGGTACCCCTCGACGCCGACGCCGTGGTGCCGGGCGCGCCCCCACTGCCTTGCTGAGGGAGCGGGCCTTGCTGTTAGCTGCGCTGCTGTGGGGAGAAGGACTTCGGCCCAGGGTGCCAGCGGCCCCGAGGGCCAGGGCGGTCGGCCATCTTTGGTGCTGGGCAGAGGGAGGGAGGGCCCAGGGCGGGGCCCAGGGGCAAAGGGACGGTGGTCAGCGGGAAGGAAGAGAAGGCCCTGCGGAGCTGGAGTGCAGCCCAGGGCTGGTGGGAGAAGGTGTAGGCGTGCCCAGTCACCAGGGGGAGCCGGTTGTCCGGCGGCTTGGGCATCCAGGGCGGCCCAAGGGAATGGCGAGGGGCGGCGGCATGAGGGCCCCAAGGCCAGAAACCAGGGAGTGCACGCATGGGAGGCAGGGTCAACTCCCGCACGCCCTCCCCCCGCCCCAACGCCCCCCCAGTCCTCGCCACCTTCGCCCACTCCCTCCCTCCGTTGCGGCTGTCCTCTCTGCTGCCTCAACCTCCCCACCCCGTTCCCATCGCCGCCCAGCGAGCCCCACTGGTTCCTGTGAGGGTGGGCCTTGTTGCTTGGAGTTGGAGGAGCTGGGTTGGAGCCGCCAGTCCCTGCAGCGGGCGGCTCCAGCGGGCCTGTGAATCGCCGTGGGGTGCCCGGGAGTAAGGGGGCAGCGGAGCAAGGGATGTTTGGAGGAAGGCTTGCTGGGCAAAGGGGGGCGGTGGAGGCACAGGGAGAAGAAGGGAGGCCGAAGGAGAAAGAAAAAAGCCAAGAAAGTAGCCTCAGAACAAGAGTGCAGGGCACCCGGGAACGGTCTCCCATCCAAGTCCTGAGCGGATCCGACCCTGCTTAGCTTCCAAGAGCAGAAGAGATGCGCTGCCATCAGGCCGCTAGGGCCAAAGGCCTGAGAGGCTGATGCTGCGACTCCCAGCAGACTGCTCTTGGCCTCCGAGCCCCAGCGTGCTCCTCTCGTCAACCCCTCCGCCTGCCCTGGCCTTGGCTCCTGCGTGCCTGCGCGCCTGCCTTGGGGTGAGGCGCCTCCAGCATCTCAGAGTCGCAGAAGTCCCGGCGATCTCCCCAACTGTCTCTGGACTTCCCAGCCGGACCGCCCCCTCCGCCGCCGCTCCCGCCGCCGTCGCCTCCTCCTACGCCGCCGCCGCCGCCGCCGCCGCCACTGTGGTTTGGAACCCGAGATGCCTAGGGGGGGCGTTCGGTCTTGGAGGCAGGCATGCGGAGTGTTCACAGCGCCCCGAACTCCCCAACCAGAGACCCTGGGCAGCAGTCCACCCCCGTGGCCCCTCCCCCGCCAACCTTCCCCTGACACCCCCCCCACGCACCCCCCATCACCAGGACAGGACTGAGCGATACGGGAGCCCGGCTGACAGAGACAGACACACAGACACACAGGGAAAGACAGACAGGCACACGGAGGGGTAGTCGGAGCGAGAGAGGAAGAGAGAGACACGGGGAGAACGAGGATCCAACACTCAGACCCGCACTGAACCCCCGAACAGACACACAGAGACCCTGACCTGGATGCGGATGGGGATACGGAAAGGGACGGACTCGCCGGTGCACGCAAGGGACCCAGACACACACCACACACACCGGAGGCTGTGTTGGCGAGGCAGCTAGGCTCTGGGGGTGTGGTGGAGCTTGGCCAGGTTTTGGCAAGCTCACCGCGCCCTGGTGCTGCTAGAGGAGCCCCTCGGAGCGCCAGGAAGCACAGCCAAGTTGCCTGGAATCCCCTTCTGCTCCCATGCCTGCCCAGCAACCACACTGGCCTGGGGGCATGCGGGGGACTCTTTCCTTGGTCTCGTCGTTTATTTGGGGGTACCCCTCGACGCCGACGCCGTGGTGCCGGGCGCGCCCCCACTGCCTTGCTGAGGGAGGGGGCCTTGCTGTTAGCTGCGCTGCTGTGGGGAGAAAGACTTCGGCCCAGGGTGCCAGCGGCCCCGAGGGCCAGGGCGGTCGGCCATCTTTGGTGCTGGGCAGAGGGAGGGAGGGCCCAGGGCGGGGCCCAGGGGCAAAGGGACGGTGGTCGGCGGGAAGGAAGAGAAGGCCCTGCGGAGCTGGAGTGCAGCCCAGGGCTGGTGGGAGAAGGTGTAGGCGTGCCCAGTCACCAGGGGGAGCCGGTTGTCCGGCGGCTTGGGCATCCAGGGCGGCCCAAGGGAATGGCGAGGGGCGGCGGCATGAGGGCCCCAAGGCCAGGAACCAGGGAGTGCACGCATGGGAGGCAGGGTCAACTCCCGCACGCCCTCCCCCGGCCCCAACGCCCCCCCAGTCCTCGCCACCTTCGCCCACTCCCTCCCTCCGTTGCGGCTGTCCTCTCTGCTGCCTCAACCTCCCCACCCCGTTCCCATCGCCGCCCAGCGAGCCCCACTGGTTCCTGTGAGGGTGGGCCTTGTTGCTTGGAGTTGGAGGAGCTGGGTTGGAGCCGCCAGTCCCTGCAGCGGGCGGCTCCAGCGGGCCTGTGAATCGCCGTGGGGTGCCCGGGAGTAAGGGGGCAGCGGAGCAAGGGATGTTTGGAGGAAGGCTTGCTGGGCAAAGGGGGGCGGTGGAGGCACAGGGAGAAGAAGGGAGGCCGAAGGAGAAAGAAAAAAGCCAAGAAAGTAGCCTCAGAACCAGAGTCCAGGGCACCCGGGAACGGTCTCCCATCCAAGTCCTGACCGGATCCGACCCTGCTTAGCTTCCAAGAGCAGAAGAGATGCGCTGCCATCAGGCCACTAGGGCCATAGGCCTGAGAGGCTGCTGCTGCGACCCACATCAGACTGCTCTGGGCCTCCGGGCCCCAGCGTGCTCCTCTTGTCACCCCTCCACCTGCCCTGTGCTTTGCTCCTGCGTGCCTGCGAGCCTGCCTTGGGGTGAGGCGCCTCCAGCATCTCAGAGTCGCAGAAGTCCTGGCGATCTCCCCAAGTGTCTCTGGACTTCCCAGCAGGACCGCCCCCTCCGCCGCCGCTCCCGCCGCCGCCTCCTCCTCCTCCTCCTCCTCCTCCCCCGCCGCCACCGCCGCCTCCGCCGCCGCTGTCGTTTGGAACCCGAGATGCCTAGGGGGGGCGTTCGGTCTTGGAGGCAGGCATGCGGAGTGTTCTCAGCGCCCCCAACTCCCCAACCGCAGCCCTGGGTCTAGCGTGGCAAGCCACCCCGCCTTGCTCAATGGCGGCCCGAAGTCAAGGGCGCCACCAGAGACCCTGGGCAGCAGTCCACCGCCGTGGCCCGTCCCCCTCTATCCTTCCCGTGACACCCCTCCCCCACGAACCCCCCATCACCAGGACAGGACTGAGAGATACGGGAGCCCGGCTGACATAGACAGACACAAAGACACACAGGGAAAGCCAGAGATACGCACGGAGGGGTAGTCGGAGCGAGAGAGGAAGAGAGAGACACGGGGAGACCGAGGATCCAACACACAGACCCGCACTGAACCCCCGAACAGACACACAGAGATCCTGACCTGGATGCGGATGGGGACACGGAAAGGGACAGCCTCGCCGGTGCACGCAAGGGACCCAGACACACACCACACACACCGGAGGCTGTGTTGGCGAGGCAGCTAGCCTCTGGGGGTGTGGTGGAGCTTGGCCAGGTTTTGGCAAGCTGACCGCGCCCTGGTGCTGCTAGAGGAGCCCCTCGGAGCGCCAGGAAGCACAGCCAAGTTGCCTGGAATCCCCTTCTGCTCCCATGCCTGCCCAGCAACTACACTGGCCTGGGGGCATGCGGGGGACTCTTTCCTTGGTCTCGTCGTTTATTTGGGGGTACCCCTCGACGCCGACGCCGTGGTGCCGGGCGCGCCCCCACTGCCTTGCTGAGGGAGCGGGCCTCGCTGTTAGGTGCGCTGCTGTGGGGAGAAGGACTTAGGCTCAGGGTGCCAGCGGCCCCAAGGTCCAGGGCGGTCGGCCATCTTTGGTGCTGGGCAGAGGGAGCGAGGGCCCAGGGCGGGGCCCAGGGGCAAAGGGACGGTGGTCGGCCGGAAGGAAGAGAAGGCCCTGCGGGGCTGGAGCGCAGCGCAGGGCTGGTGGGAGAAGGTGTAGGCGTGCCCAGTCACCAGGGGGAGCCTGTTGTCCGGTGGCTTGGGCATCCAGGGCGACCCAAGGGAAAGGCGAGGGGCGGCGGCATGAGGGCCCCAAGGGCAGGAACGAGGGAGGGCACGCATGGGAGGCAGGGTGAACTCCCGCACGCGCTCCCCCCTCCCCATCGCCCCCCAGTCCTCGCCACCTTCGCCCACTCCCTCCCTCCGTAGCGGCTGCCCTCTCTGAGGCCTCAGCCTCCACACCCCGTTCCCATCGCCCCCCAGCGAGCCCCACTGGTTCCTGTGAGGGTGGGCCTTGTGACTTGGAGTTGGAGGAGCTGGATTCGAGCCGCCTGTCGCTGCAGCGGGCGGCTCCAGCGGGCCTATGAACCGCCGTGGGGTGCCCGGGGGTAAGGGGGCAACGGGGCAAGGGATGTTTGGAGGAAGGCTTGCTGGGCAAAGGGGGGCGGTGGAGGCACAGGGAGAAGAAGGGAGGCCGAAGGAGAAAGAAAAAAGCCAAGAAAGTAGCCTCAGAACAAGAGTGCAGGGCACCCGGGAACGGTCTCCCATCCAAGTCCTGAGCGGATCCGACCCTGCTTAGCTTCCAAGAGCAGAAGAGATGCGCTGCCATCAGGCCGCTAGGGCCAAAGGCCTGAGAGGCTGATGCTGCGACTCCCAGCAGACTGCTCTTGGCCTCCGAGCCCCAGCGTGCTCCTCTCGTCAACCCCTCCGCCTGCCCTGGCCTTGGCTCCTGCGTGCCTGCGCGCCTGCCTTGGGGTGAGGCGCCTCCAGCATCTCAGAGTCGCAGAAGTCCCGGCGATCTCCCCAACTGTCTCTGGACTTCCCAGCCGGACCGCCCCCTCCGCCGCCGCTCCCGCCGCCGTCGCCTCCTCCTACGCCGCCGCCGCCGCCGCCGCCGCCACTGTGGTTTGGAACCCGAGATGCCTAGGGGGGGCGTTCGGTCTTGGAGGCAGGCATGCGGAGTGTTCACAGCGCCCCGAACTCCCCAACCAGAGACCCTGGGCAGCAGTCCACCCCCGTGGCCCCACCCCCGCCAACCTTCCCCTGACAACCCCCCACGCACCCCCCATCACCAGGACAGGACTGAGAGATACGGGAGCCCGGCTGACAGAGACAGACACACAGACACACAGGGAAAGACAGAGAGGCACACGGAGGGGTAGTCGGAGCGAGAGAGGAAGAGAGAGACACGGGGAGAACGAGGATCCAACACACAGACCCGCACTGAACCCCCGAACAGACAGACAGAGACCCTGACCTGGATGCGGATGGGGACACGGAAAGGGACGGACTCGCCGGTGCACGCAAGGGACCCAGACACACACCACACACACCGGAGGCTGTGTTGGCGAGGCAGCTAGCCTCTGGGGGTGTGGTGGAGCTTGGCCAGGTTTTGGCAAGCTGACCGCGCCCTGGTGCTGCTAGAGGAGCCCCTCGGAGCGCCAGGAAGCACAGCCAAGTTGCCTGGAATCCCCTTCTGCTCCCATGCCTGCCCAGCAACCACACTGGCCTGGGGGCATGCGGGGGACTCTTTCCTTGGTCTCGTCGTTTATTTGGGGGTACCCCTCGACGCCGACGCCGTGGTGCCGGGCGCGCCCCCACTGCCTTGCTGAGGGAGCGGGCCTTGCTGTTAGCTGCGCTGCTGTGGGGAGAAGGACTTCGGCCCAGGGTGCCAGCGGCCCCGAGGGCCAGGGCGGTCGGCCATTTTGGTGCTGGGCAGAGGGAGGGAGGGCCCAGGGCGGGGCCCAGGGGCAAAGGGACGGTGGTCGGCGGGAAGGAAGAGAAGGCCCTGCGGGGCTGGAGCGCAGCCCAGGGCTGGTGGGAGAAGGTGTAGGCGTGCCCAGTCACCAGGGGGAGCCGGTTGTTCGGCGGCTTGGGCATCCAGGGCGGCCCAAGGGAATGGCGAGGGGCGGCGGCATGAGGGCCCCAAGGCCAGGAACCAGGGAGTGCACGCATGGGAGGCAGGGTGAAATCCCGCCCGCGCTCCCCCCGCCCCATCGCCCCCCCAGTCCTCGCCACCTTCGCCCACTCCCTCCCTCCGAAGCGGCAGCCCTCTCTGCCGCCTCAGCCTCCCCACCCCCTTCCCATCGCCCCCCCGCGAGCCCCACTGGTTCCTGTGAGGGTGGGCCTTGTGACTTGGAGTTGGAGGAGCTGGGTTGGAGCCGCCTGTCGCTGCAGCGGGCGGCTCCAGCGGGCCTGTGAACCGCCGTGGGGTGCCCGGGGGTAAGGGGGCAACGGGGCAAGGGATGTTTGGAGGAAGGCTTGCTGGGCAAAGGGGGGCGGTGGAGGCACAGGGAGAAGAAGGGAGGCCGAAGGAGAAAGAAAAAAGCCAAGAAAGTAGCCTCAGAACAAGAGTGCAGGGCACCCGGGAACGGTCTCCCATCCAAGTCCTGAGCGGATCCGACCCTGCTTAGCTTCCAAGAGCAGAAGAGATGCGCTGCCATCAGGCCGCTAGGGCCAGAGGCCTGAGAGGCTGCTGCTGCGACCCACAGCAGACTGCTCTGGGCCTCCGAGCCCCAGCGTGCTCCTCTCGTCAACCCCTCCGCCTGCCCTGGCCTTGGCTCCTGCGTGCCTGCGAGCCTGCCTTGGGGTGAGGCGCCTCCAGCATCTCAGAGTCCCAGAAGTCCCGGCGATCTCCCCAACTGTCTCTGGACTTCCCAGCCGGACCGCCCCCTCCGCCGCCGCTCCCGCCGCCGCCGCCTCCTCCTACGCCGCCGCCGCCGCCGCCACTGCCACTGTGGTTTGGAACCCGAGATGCCTAGGGGGGGCGTTCGGTCTTGGAGGCAGGCATGCGGAGTGTTCACAGCGCCCCGAACTCCCCAACCAGAGACCCTGGGCAGCAGTCCACCCCCGTGGCCCCTCCCCCGCCAACCTTCCCCTGACACCCCCCCCACGCACCCCCCATCACCAGGACAGGACTGAGCGATACGGGAGCCCGGCTGACAGAGACAGACACACAGACACACAGGGAAAGACAGACAGGCACACGGAGGGGTAGTCGGAGCGAGAGAGGAAGAGAGAGACACGGGGAGAACGAGGATCCAACACACAGACCCGCACTGAACCCACGAAGAGACAGACAGAGACCCTGACCTGGATGCGGATGGGGACACGGAAAGGGACGGACTCGCCGGTGCACGCAAGGGACCCAGACACACACCACACACACCGGAGGCTGTGTTGGCGAGGCAGCTAGCCTCTGGGGGTGTGGTGGAGCTTGGCCAGGTTTTGGCAAGCTGACCGCGCCCTGGTGCTGCTAGAGGAGCCCCTCGGAGCGCCAGGAAGCACAGCCAAGTTGCCTGGAATCCCCTTCTGCTCCCATGCCTGCCCAGCAACCACACTGGCCTGGGGGCATGCGGGGGACTCTTTCCTTGGTCTCGTCGTTTATTTGGGGGTACCCCTCGACGCCGACGCCGTGGTGCCGGGCGCGCCCCCACTGCCTTGCTGAGGGAGCGGGCCTTGCTGTTAGCTGCGCTGCTGTGGGGAGAAGGACTTCGGCCCAGGGTGCCAGCGGCCCCGAGGGCCAGGGCGGTCGGCCATCTTTGGTGCTGGGCAGAGGGAGGGAGGGCCCAGGGCGGGGCCCAGGGGCAAAGGGACGGTGGTCAGCGGGAAGGAAGAGAAGGCCCTGCGGAGCTGGAGTGCAGCCCAGGGCTGGTGGGAGAAGGTGTAGGCGTGCCCAGTCACCAGGGGGAGCCGGTTGTCCGGCGGCTTGGGCATCCAGGGCGGCCCAAGGGAATGGCGAGGGGCGGCGGCATGAGGGCCCCAAGGCCAGAAACCAGGGAGTGCACGCATGGGAGGCAGGGTCAACTCCCGCACGCCCTCCCCCCGCCCCAACGCCCCCCCAGTCCTCGCCACCTTCGCCCACTCCCTCCCTCCGTTGCGGCTGTCCTCTCTGCTGCCTCAACCTCCCCACCCCGTTCCCATCGCCGCCCAGCGAGCCCCACTGGTTCCTGTGAGGGTGGGCCTTGTTGCTTGGAGTTGGAGGAGCTGGGTTGGAGCCGCCAGTCCCTGCAGCGGGCGGCTCCAGCGGGCCTGTGAATCGCCGTGGGGTGCCCGGGAGTAAGGGGGCAGCGGAGCAAGGGATGTTTGGAGGAAGGCTTGCTGGGCAAAGGGGGGCGGTGGAGGCACAGGGAGAAGAAGGGAGGCCGAAGGAGAAAGAAAAAAGCCAAGAAAGTAGCCTCAGAACAAGAGTGCAGGGCACCCGGGAACGGTCTCCCATCCAAGTCCTGAGCGGATCCGACCCTGCTTAGCTTCCAAGAGCAGAAGAGATGCGCTGCCATCAGGCCGCTAGGGCCAAAGGCCTGAGAGGCTGATGCTGCGACTCCCAGCAGACTGCTCTTGGCCTCCGAGCCCCAGCGTGCTCCTCTCGTCAACCCCTCCGCCTGCCCTGGCCTTGGCTCCTGCGTGCCTGCGCGCCTGCCTTGGGGTGAGGCGCCTCCAGCATCTCAGAGTCGCAGAAGTCCCGGCGATCTCCCCAACTGTCTCTGGACTTCCCAGCCGGACCGCCCCCTCCGCCGCCGCTCCCGCCGCCGTCGCCTCCTCCTACGCCGCCGCCGCCGCCGCCGCCGCCACTGTGGTTTGGAACCCGAGATGCCTAGGGGGGGCGTTCGGTCTTGGAGGCAGGCATGCGGAGTGTTCACAGCGCCCCGAACTCCCCAACCAGAGACCCTGGGCAGCAGTCCACCCCCGTGGCCCCTCCCCCGCCAACCTTCCCCTGACACCCCCCCCACGCACCCCCCATCACCAGGACAGGACTGAGCGATACGGGAGCCCGGCTGACAGAGACAGACACACAGACACACAGGGAAAGACAGACAGGCACACGGAGGGGTAGTCGGAGCGAGAGAGGAAGAGAGAGACACGGGGAGAACGAGGATCCAACACTCAGACCCGCACTGAACCCCCGAACAGACACACAGAGACCCTGACCTGGATGCGGATGGGGATACGGAAAGGGACGGACTCGCCGGTGCACGCAAGGGACCCAGACACACACCACACACACCGGAGGCTGTGTTGGCGAGGCAGCTAGGCTCTGGGGGTGTGGTGGAGCTTGGCCAGGTTTTGGCAAGCTCACCGCGCCCTGGTGCTGCTAGAGGAGCCCCTCGGAGCGCCAGGAAGCACAGCCAAGTTGCCTGGAATCCCCTTCTGCTCCCATGCCTGCCCAGCAACCACACTGGCCTGGGGGCATGCGGGGGACTCTTTCCTTGGTCTCGTCGTTTATTTGGGGGTACCCCTCGACGCCGACGCCGTGGTGCCGGGCGCGCCCCCACTGCCTTGCTGAGGGAGGGGGCCTTGCTGTTAGCTGCGCTGCTGTGGGGAGAAAGACTTCGGCCCAGGGTGCCAGCGGCCCCGAGGGCCAGGGCGGTCGGCCATCTTTGGTGCTGGGCAGAGGGAGGGAGGGCCCAGGGCGGGGCCCAGGGGCAAAGGGACGGTGGTCGGCGGGAAGGAAGAGAAGGCCCTGCGGAGCTGGAGTGCAGCCCAGGGCTGGTGGGAGAAGGTGTAGGCGTGCCCAGTCACCAGGGGGAGCCGGTTGTCCGGCGGCTTGGGCATCCAGGGCGGCCCAAGGGAATGGCGAGGGGCGGCGGCATGAGGGCCCCAAGGCCAGGAACCAGGGAGTGCACGCATGGGAGGCAGGGTCAACTCCCGCACGCCCTCCCCCGGCCCCAACGCCCCCCCAGTCCTCGCCACCTTCGCCCACTCCCTCCCTCCGTTGCGGCTGTCCTCTCTGCTGCCTCAACCTCCCCACCCCGTTCCCATCGCCGCCCAGCGAGCCCCACTGGTTCCTGTGAGGGTGGGCCTTGTTGCTTGGAGTTGGAGGAGCTGGGTTGGAGCCGCCAGTCCCTGCAGCGGGCGGCTCCAGCGGGCCTGTGAATCGCCGTGGGGTGCCCGGGAGTAAGGGGGCAGCGGAGCAAGGGATGTTTGGAGGAAGGCTTGCTGGGCAAAGGGGGGCGGTGGAGGCACAGGGAGAAGAAGGGAGGCCGAAGGAGAAAGAAAAAAGCCAAGAAAGTAGCCTCAGAACCAGAGTCCAGGGCACCCGGGAACGGTCTCCCATCCAAGTCCTGACCGGATCCGACCCTGCTTAGCTTCCAAGAGCAGAAGAGATGCGCTGCCATCAGGCCACTAGGGCCATAGGCCTGAGAGGCTGCTGCTGCGACCCACATCAGACTGCTCTGGGCCTCCGGGCCCCAGCGTGCTCCTCTTGTCACCCCTCCACCTGCCCTGTGCTTTGCTCCTGCGTGCCTGCGAGCCTGCCTTGGGGTGAGGCGCCTCCAGCATCTCAGAGTCGCAGAAGTCCTGGCGATCTCCCCAAGTGTCTCTGGACTTCCCAGCAGGACCGCCCCCTCCGCCGCCGCTCCCGCCGCCGCCTCCTCCTCCTCCTCCTCCTCCTCCCCCGCCGCCACCGCCGCCTCCGCCGCCGCTGTCGTTTGGAACCCGAGATGCCTAGGGGGGGCGTTCGGTCTTGGAGGCAGGCATGCGGAGTGTTCTCAGCGCCCCCAACTCCCCAACCGCAGCCCTGGGTCTAGCGTGGCAAGCCACCCCGCCTTGCTCAATGGCGGCCCGAAGTCAAGGGCGCCACCAGAGACCCTGGGCAGCAGTCCACCGCCGTGGCCCGTCCCCCTCTATCCTTCCCGTGACACCCCTCCCCCACGAACCCCCCATCACCAGGACAGGACTGAGAGATACGGGAGCCCGGCTGACATAGACAGACACAAAGACACACAGGGAAAGCCAGAGATACGCACGGAGGGGTAGTCGGAGCGAGAGAGGAAGAGAGAGACACGGGGAGACCGAGGATCCAACACACAGACCCGCACTGAACCCCCGAACAGACACACAGAGATCCTGACCTGGATGCGGATGGGGACACGGAAAGGGACAGCCTCGCCGGTGCACGCAAGGGACCCAGACACACACCACACACACCGGAGGCTGTGTTGGCGAGGCAGCTAGCCTCTGGGGGTGTGGTGGAGCTTGGCCAGGTTTTGGCAAGCTGACCGCGCCCTGGTGCTGCTAGAGGAGCCCCTCGGAGCGCCAGGAAGCACAGCCAAGTTGCCTGGAATCCCCTTCTGCTCCCATGCCTGCCCAGCAACTACACTGGCCTGGGGGCATGCGGGGGACTCTTTCCTTGGTCTCGTCGTTTATTTGGGGGTACCCCTCGACGCCGACGCCGTGGTGCCGGGCGCGCCCCCACTGCCTTGCTGAGGGAGCGGGCCTCGCTGTTAGGTGCGCTGCTGTGGGGAGAAGGACTTAGGCTCAGGGTGCCAGCGGCCCCAAGGTCCAGGGCGGTCGGCCATCTTTGGTGCTGGGCAGAGGGAGCGAGGGCCCAGGGCGGGGCCCAGGGGCAAAGGGACGGTGGTCGGCGGGAAGGAAGAGAAGGCCCTGCGGGGCTGGAGCGCAGCGCAGGGCTGGTGGGAGAAGGTGTAGGCGTGCCCAGTCACCAGGGGGAGCCTGTTGTCCGGTGGCTTGGGCATCCAGGGCGACCCAAGGGAAAGGCGAGGGGCGGCGGCATGAGGGCCCCAAGGGCAGGAACGAGGGAGGGCACGCATGGGAGGCAGGGTGAACTCCCGCACGCGCTCCCCCCTCCCCATCGCCCCCCAGTCCTCGCCACCTTCGCCCACTCCCTCCCTTCGTAGCGGCTGCCCTCTCTGAGGCCTCAGCCTCCACACCCCGTTCCCATCGCCCCCCAGCGAGCCCCACTGGTTCCTGTGAGGGTGGGCCTTGTGGCTTGGAGTTGGAGGAGCTGGGTTGGAGCCGCCTGCCCCTGCAGCGGGTGGCTCCAGCGGGCCTGTGAACCGCCGTGGGGTGCGTGGGGGGTGAGGGGGCAGCGGGGCAGGGGGTGTCTGGAGGAAGGCTTGCTGGGCAAGGGGGGGCGGTGGTGGCACAGGGAGAAGAAGCGAGGCCGAAGGAGAAAGAAAAAAGCCAAGAAAGTAGCCTCAGAACCAGAGTCCAGGGCACCCGGGAACGGTCTCCCATCCAAGTCCTGACCGGACCCGACCCTGCTTAGCTTCCAAGAGCAGAAGAGATGCGCTGCCATCAGGCCGCTAGGGCCATAGCCCTGAGAGGCTGCTGCTACGACCCACAGCAGACTGCTCTGCGCCTCCGAGCCCCAGCGTGCTCCTCTCGTCAACCCCTCCGCCTGCCCTGGCCTTTGCTCCTGCGTGCCTGCGAGCCTGCCTTGGGGTGAGGCGCCTCCAGCATCTCAGAGTCGCAGAGGTCGCGGCGATCTCCCCAACTGTCTCTGGACTTCCCAGCTGGACCGCCCCCGCCGCCGCCGCTCCCGCCGCCACCTCCTCCTCCTCCTCCTCCTCCTCCGCCGCCGCCGCCGCCACCGCCGCTGCTGCGGTTTGGAACCCGAGATGCCTACGGGGGGCGTTCGGTCTTGGAGGCAGGCATGCGGAGTGTTCTCAGCGCCCCCAACTCCCCAACCAGAGCCCTGGGTCTAGCGTAGCAAGCCACCCCGCCTTGCTCAAAGGCAGCCCGAAGTCAAGGGCGCCACCAGAGACCCTGGGCAGCAGTCCACCGCTGTGGCCCCTCCCCAGCCAACCTTCCCCTGACACACCCCCCCCCCACGCACCCCCCATCACCAGGACAGGACTGAGAGATACCGGAGCCCGGCTGACATAGACAGACACACAGACACACAGGGAAAGACAGAGAGACACACGGAGCGGTAGTCGGAGCGAGAGAGGTAGAGAGAGACACGGGGAGACCGAGGATCCAACACACAGACCCGCACTGAACCCCCGAACAGACACACAGAGATCCTGACCTGGATGCGGATGGGGACACGGAAAGGGACAGCCTCGCCGGTGCACGCAAGGGACCCAGACACACACCACACACACCGGAGGCTGTGTTGGCGAGGCAGCTAGCCTCTGGGGGTGTGGTGGAGCTTGGCCAGGTTTTGGCAAGCTGACCGCGCCCTGGTGCTGCTAGAGGAGCCCCTCGGAGCGCCAGGAAGCACAGCCAAGTTGCCTGGAATCCCCTTCTGCTCCCATGCCTGCCCAGCAACTACACTGGCCTAGGGGCATGCGGGGGACTCTTTCCTTGGTCTCGTCGTTTATTTGGGGGTACCCCTCGACGCCGACGCCGTGGTGCCGGGCGCGCCCCCACTGCCTTGCTGAGGGAGCGGGCCTCGCTGTTAGGTGCGCTGCTGTGGGGAGAAGGACTTAGGCTCAGGGTGCCAGCGGCCCCAAGGTCCAGGGCGGTCGGCCATCTTTGGTGCTGGGCAGAGGGAGCGAGGGCCCAGGGCGGGGCCCAGGGGCAAAGGGACGGTGGTCGGCGGGAAGGAAGAGAAGGCCCTGCGGGGCTGGAGCGCAGCGCAGGGCTGGTGGGAGAAGGTGTAGGCGTGCCCAGTCACCAGGGGGAGCCGGTTGTCCGGTGGCTTGGGCATCCAGGGCGACCCAAGGGAAAGGCGAGGGGCGGCGGCATGAGGGCCCCAAGGGCAGGAACGAGGGAGGGCACGCATGGGAGGCAGGGTGAACTCCCGCACGCGCTCCCCCCTCCCCATCGCCCCCCAGTCCTCGCCACCTTCGCCCACTCCCTCCCTCCGTAGCGGCTGCCCTCTCTGAGGCCTCAGCCTCCACACCCCGTTCCCATCGCCCCCCAGCGAGCCCCACTGGTTCCTGTGAGGGTGGGCCTTGTGACTTGGAGTTGGAGGAGCTGGATTCGAGCCGCCTGTCGCTGCAGCGGGCGGCTCCAGCGGGCCTATGAACCGCCGTGGGGTGCCCGGGGGTAAGGGGGCAACGGGGCAAGGGATGTTTGGAGGAAGGCTTGCTGGGCAAAGGGGGACGGTGGAGACACAGGGAGAAGAAGGGAGGCCGAAGGAGAAAGAAAAAAGCCAAGAAAGTAGCCTCAGAACAAGAGTGCAGGGCACCCGGGAACGGTCTCCCATCCAAGTCCTGAGCGGATCCGACCCTGCTTAGCTTCCAAGAGCAGAAGAGATGCGCTGCCATCAGGCCGCTAGGGCCAAAGGCCTGAGAGGCTGATGCTGCGACTCCCAGCAGACTGCTCTTGGCCTCCGAGCCCCAGCGTGCTCCTCTCGTCAACCCCTCCGCCTGCCCTGGCCTTGGCTCCTGCGTGCCTGCGCGCCTGCCTTGGGGTGAGGCGCCTCCAGCATCTCAGAGTCGCAGAAGTCCCGGCGATCTCCCCAACTGTCTCTGGACTTCCCAGCCGGACCGCCCCCTCCGCCGCCGCTCCCGCCGCCGTCGCCTCCTCCTACGCCGCCGCCGCCGCCGCCACTGCCACTGTGGTTTGGAACCCGAGATGCCTAGGGGGGGCGTTCGGTCTTGGAGGCAGGCATGCGGAGTGTTCACAGCGCCCCGAACTCCCCAACCAGAGACCCTGGGCAGCAGTCCACCCCCGTGGCCCCACCCCCGCCAACCTTCCCCTGACAACCCCCCACGCACCCCCCATCACCAGGACAGGACTGAGAGATACGGGAGCCCGGCTGACAGAGACAGACACACAGACACACAGGGAAAGACAGAGAGGCACACGGAGGGGTAGTCGGAGCGAGAGAGGAAGAGAGAGACACGGGGAGAACGAGGATCCAACACACAGACCCGCACTGAACCCACGAAGAGACAGACAGAGACCCTGACCTGGATGCGGATGGGGACACGGAAAGGGACGGACTCGCCGGTGCACGCAAGGGACCCAGACACACACCACACACACCGGAGGCTGTGTTGGCGAGGCAGCTAGCCTCTGGGGGTGTGGTGGAGCTTGGCCAGGTTTTGGCAAGCTGACCGCGCCCTGGTGCTGCTAGAGGAGCCCCTCGGAGCGCCAGGAAGCACAGCCAAGTTGCCTGGAATCCCCTTCTGCTCCCATGCCTGCCCAGCAACCACACTGGCCTGGGGGCATGCGGGGGACTCTTTCCTTGGTCTCGTCGTTTATTTGGGGGTACCCCTCGACGCCGACGCCGTGGTGCCGGGCGCGCCCCCACTGCCTTGCTGAGGGAGCGGGCCTTGCTGTTAGCTGCGCTGCTGTGGGGAGAAGGACTTCGGCCCAGGGTGCCAGCGGCCCCGAGGGCCAGGGCGGTCGGCCATCTTTGGTGCTGGGCAGAGGGAGGGAGGGCCCAGGGCGGGGCCCAGGGGCAAAGGGACGGTGGTCAGCGGGAAGGAAGAGAAGGCCCTGCGGAGCTGGAGTGCAGCCCAGGGCTGGTGGGAGAAGGTGTAGGCGTGCCCAGTCACCAGGGGGAGCCGGTTGTCCGGCGGCTTGGGCATCCAGGGCGGCCCAAGGGAATGGCGAGGGGCGGCGGCATGAGGGCCCCAAGGCCAGAAACCAGGGAGTGCACGCATGGGAGGCAGGGTCAACTCCCGCACGCCCTCCCCCCGCCCCAACGCCCCCCCAGTCCTCGCCACCTTCGCCCACTCCCTCCCTCCGTTGCGGCTGTCCTCTCTGCTGCCTCAACCTCCCCACCCCGTTCCCATCGCCGCCCAGCGAGCCCCACTGGTTCCTGTGAGGGTGGGCCTTGTTGCTTGGAGTTGGAGGAGCTGGGTTGGAGCCGCCAGTCCCTGCAGCGGGCGGCTCCAGCGGGCCTGTGAATCGCCGTGGGGTGCCCGGGAGTAAGGGGGCAGCGGAGCAAGGGATGTTTGGAGGAAGGCTTGCTGGGCAAAGGGGGGCGGTGGAGGCACAGGGAGAAGAAGGGAGGCCGAAGGAGAAAGAAAAAAGCCAAGAAAGTAGCCTCAGAACAAGAGTGCAGGGCACCCGGGAACGGTCTCCCATCCAAGTCCTGAGCGGATCCGACCCTGCTTAGCTTCCAAGAGCAGAAGAGATGCGCTGCCATCAGGCCGCTAGGGCCAAAGGCCTGAGAGGCTGATGCTGCGACTCCCAGCAGACTGCTCTTGGCCTCCGAGCCCCAGCGTGCTCCTCTCGTCAACCCCTCCGCCTGCCCTGGCCTTGGCTCCTGCGTGCCTGCGCGCCTGCCTTGGGGTGAGGCGCCTCCAGCATCTCAGAGTCGCAGAAGTCCCGGCGATCTCCCCAACTGTCTCTGGACTTCCCAGCCGGACCGCCCCCTCCGCCGCCGCTCCCGCCGCCGTCGCCTCCTCCTACGCCGCCGCCGCCGCCGCCGCCGCCACTGTGGTTTGGAACCCGAGATGCCTAGGGGGGGCGTTCGGTCTTGGAGGCAGGCATGCGGAGTGTTCACAGCGCCCCGAACTCCCCAACCAGAGACCCTGGGCAGCAGTCCACCCCCGTGGCCCCTCCCCCGCCAACCTTCCCCTGACACCCCCCCCACGCACCCCCCATCACCAGGACAGGACTGAGCGATACGGGAGCCCGGCTGACAGAGACAGACACACAGACACACAGGGAAAGACAGACAGGCACACGGAGGGGTAGTCGGAGCGAGAGAGGAAGAGAGAGACACGGGGAGAACGAGGATCCAACACTCAGACCCGCACTGAACCCCCGAACAGACACACAGAGACCCTGACCTGGATGCGGATGGGGATACGGAAAGGGACGGACTCGCCGGTGCACGCAAGGGACCCAGACACACACCACACACACCGGAGGCTGTGTTGGCGAGGCAGCTAGGCTCTGGGGGTGTGGTGGAGCTTGGCCAGGTTTTGGCAAGCTCACCGCGCCCTGGTGCTGCTAGAGGAGCCCCTCGGAGCGCCAGGAAGCACAGCCAAGTTGCCTGGAATCCCCTTCTGCTCCCATGCCTGCCCAGCAACCACACTGGCCTGGGGGCATGCGGGGGACTCTTTCCTTGGTCTCGTCGTTTATTTGGGGGTACCCCTCGACGCCGACGCCGTGGTGCCGGGCGCGCCCCCACTGCCTTGCTGAGGGAGGGGGCCTTGCTGTTAGCTGCGCTGCTGTGGGGAGAAAGACTTCGGCCCAGGGTGCCAGCGGCCCCGAGGGCCAGGGCGGTCGGCCATCTTTGGTGCTGGGCAGAGGGAGGGAGGGCCCAGGGCGGGGCCCAGGGGCAAAGGGACGGTGGTCGGCGGGAAGGAAGAGAAGGCCCTGCGGAGCTGGAGTGCAGCCCAGGGCTGGTGGGAGAAGGTGTAGGCGTGCCCAGTCACCAGGGGGAGCCGGTTGTCCGGCGGCTTGGGCATCCAGGGCGGCCCAAGGGAATGGCGAGGGGCGGCGGCATGAGGGCCCCAAGGCCAGGAACCAGGGAGTGCACGCATGGGAGGCAGGGTCAACTCCCGCACGCCCTCCCCCGGCCCCAACGCCCCCCCAGTCCTCGCCACCTTCGCCCACTCCCTCCCTCCGTTGCGGCTGTCCTCTCTGCTGCCTCAACCTCCCCACCCCGTTCCCATCGCCGCCCAGCGAGCCCCACTGGTTCCTGTGAGGGTGGGCCTTGTTGCTTGGAGTTGGAGGAGCTGGGTTGGAGCCGCCAGTCCCTGCAGCGGGCGGCTCCAGCGGGCCTGTGAATCGCCGTGGGGTGCCCGGGAGTAAGGGGGCAGCGGAGCAAGGGATGTTTGGAGGAAGGCTTGCTGGGCAAAGGGGGGCGGTGGAGGCACAGGGAGAAGAAGGGAGGCCGAAGGAGAAAGAAAAAAGCCAAGAAAGTAGCCTCAGAACCAGAGTCCAGGGCACCCGGGAACGGTCTCCCATCCAAGTCCTGACCGGATCCGACCCTGCTTAGCTTCCAAGAGCAGAAGAGATGCGCTGCCATCAGGCCACTAGGGCCATAGGCCTGAGAGGCTGCTGCTGCGACCCACATCAGACTGCTCTGGGCCTCCGGGCCCCAGCGTGCTCCTCTTGTCACCCCTCCACCTGCCCTGTGCTTTGCTCCTGCGTGCCTGCGAGCCTGCCTTGGGGTGAGGCGCCTCCAGCATCTCAGAGTCGCAGAAGTCCTGGCGATCTCCCCAAGTGTCTCTGGACTTCCCAGCAGGACCGCCCCCTCCGCCGCCGCTCCCGCCGCCGCCTCCTCCTCCTCCTCCTCCTCCTCCCCCGCCGCCACCGCCGCCTCCGCCGCCGCTGTCGTTTGGAACCCGAGATGCCTAGGGGGGGCGTTCGGTCTTGGAGGCAGGCATGCGGAGTGTTCTCAGCGCCCCCAACTCCCCAACCGCAGCCCTGGGTCTAGCGTGGCAAGCCACCCCGCCTTGCTCAATGGCGGCCCGAAGTCAAGGGCGCCACCAGAGACCCTGGGCAGCAGTCCACCGCCGTGGCCCGTCCCCCTCTATCCTTCCCGTGACACCCCTCCCCCACGAACCCCCCATCACCAGGACAGGACTGAGAGATACGGGAGCCCGGCTGACATAGACAGACACAAAGACACACAGGGAAAGCCAGAGATACGCACGGAGGGGTAGTCGGAGCGAGAGAGGAAGAGAGAGACACGGGGAGACCGAGGATCCAACACACAGACCCGCACTGAACCCCCGAACAGACACACAGAGATCCTGACCTGGATGCGGATGGGGACACGGAAAGGGACAGCCTCGCCGGTGCACGCAAGGGACCCAGACACACACCACACACACCGGAGGCTGTGTTGGCGAGGCAGCTAGCCTCTGGGGGTGTGGTGGAGCTTGGCCAGGTTTTGGCAAGCTGACCGCGCCCTGGTGCTGCTAGAGGAGCCCCTCGGAGCGCCAGGAAGCACAGCCAAGTTGCCTGGAATCCCCTTCTGCTCCCATGCCTGCCCAGCAACTACACTGGCCTGGGGGCATGCGGGGGACTCTTTCCTTGGTCTCGTCGTTTATTTGGGGGTACCCCTCGACGCCGACGCCGTGGTGCCGGGCGCGCCCCCACTGCCTTGCTGAGGGAGCGGGCCTCGCTGTTAGGTGCGCTGCTGTGGGGAGAAGGACTTAGGCTCAGGGTGCCAGCGGCCCCAAGGTCCAGGGCGGTCGGCCATCTTTGGTGCTGGGCAGAGGGAGCGAGGGCCCAGGGCGGGGCCCAGGGGCAAAGGGACGGTGGTCGGCCGGAAGGAAGAGAAGGCCCTGCGGGGCTGGAGCGCAGCGCAGGGCTGGTGGGAGAAGGTGTAGGCGTGCCCAGTCACCAGGGGGAGCCTGTTGTCCGGTGGCTTGGGCATCCAGGGCGACCCAAGGGAAAGGCGAGGGGCGGCGGCATGAGGGCCCCAAGGGCAGGAACGAGGGAGGGCACGCATGGGAGGCAGGGTGAACTCCCGCACGCGCTCCCCCCTCCCCATCGCCCCCCAGTCCTCGCCACCTTCGCCCACTCCCTCCCTCCGTAGCGGCTGCCCTCTCTGAGGCCTCAGCCTCCACACCCCGTTCCCATCGCCCCCCAGCGAGCCCCACTGGTTCCTGTGAGGGTGGGCCTTGTGACTTGGAGTTGGAGGAGCTGGATTCGAGCCGCCTGTCGCTGCAGCGGGCGGCTCCAGCGGGCCTATGAACCGCCGTGGGGTGCCCGGGGGTAAGGGGGCAACGGGGCAAGGGATGTTTGGAGGAAGGCTTGCTGGGCAAAGGGGGGCGGTGGAGGCACAGGGAGAAGAAGGGAGGCCGAAGGAGAAAGAAAAAAGCCAAGAAAGTAGCCTCAGAACAAGAGTGCAGGGCACCCGGGAACGGTCTCCCATCCAAGTCCTGAGCGGATCCGACCCTGCTTAGCTTCCAAGAGCAGAAGAGATGCGCTGCCATCAGGCCGCTAGGGCCAAAGGCCTGAGAGGCTGATGCTGCGACTCCCAGCAGACTGCTCTTGGCCTCCGAGCCCCAGCGTGCTCCTCTCGTCAACCCCTCCGCCTGCCCTGGCCTTGGCTCCTGCGTGCCTGCGCGCCTGCCTTGGGGTGAGGCGCCTCCAGCATCTCAGAGTCGCAGAAGTCCCGGCGATCTCCCCAACTGTCTCTGGACTTCCCAGCCGGACCGCCCCCTCCGCCGCCGCTCCCGCCGCCGTCGCCTCCTCCTACGCCGCCGCCGCCGCCGCCGCCGCCACTGTGGTTTGGAACCCGAGATGCCTAGGGGGGGCGTTCGGTCTTGGAGGCAGGCATGCGGAGTGTTCACAGCGCCCCGAACTCCCCAACCAGAGACCCTGGGCAGCAGTCCACCCCCGTGGCCCCACCCCCGCCAACCTTCCCCTGACAACCCCCCACGCACCCCCCATCACCAGGACAGGACTGAGAGATACGGGAGCCCGGCTGACAGAGACAGACACACAGACACACAGGGAAAGACAGAGAGGCACACGGAGGGGTAGTCGGAGCGAGAGAGGAAGAGAGAGACACGGGGAGAACGAGGATCCAACACACAGACCCGCACTGAACCCCCGAACAGACAGACAGAGACCCTGACCTGGATGCGGATGGGGACACGGAAAGGGACGGACTCGCCGGTGCACGCAAGGGACCCAGACACACACCACACACACCGGAGGCTGTGTTGGCGAGGCAGCTAGCCTCTGGGGGTGTGGTGGAGCTTGGCCAGGTTTTGGCAAGCTGACCGCGCCCTGGTGCTGCTAGAGGAGCCCCTCGGAGCGCCAGGAAGCACAGCCAAGTTGCCTGGAATCCCCTTCTGCTCCCATGCCTGCCCAGCAACCACACTGGCCTGGGGGCATGCGGGGGACTCTTTCCTTGGTCTCGTCGTTTATTTGGGGGTACCCCTCGACGCCGACGCCGTGGTGCCGGGCGCGCCCCCACTGCCTTGCTGAGGGAGCGGGCCTTGCTGTTAGCTGCGCTGCTGTGGGGAGAAGGACTTCGGCCCAGGGTGCCAGCGGCCCCGAGGGCCAGGGCGGTCGGCCATTTTGGTGCTGGGCAGAGGGAGGGAGGGCCCAGGGCGGGGCCCAGGGGCAAAGGGACGGTGGTCGGCGGGAAGGAAGAGAAGGCCCTGCGGGGCTGGAGCGCAGCCCAGGGCTGGTGGGAGAAGGTGTAGGCGTGCCCAGTCACCAGGGGGAGCCGGTTGTTCGGCGGCTTGGGCATCCAGGGCGGCCCAAGGGAATGGCGAGGGGCGGCGGCATGAGGGCCCCAAGGCCAGGAACCAGGGAGTGCACGCATGGGAGGCAGGGTGAACTCCCGCCCGCGCTCCCCCCGCCCCATCGCCCCCCCAGTCCTCGCCACCTTCGCCCACTCCCTCCCTCCGAAGCGGCAGCCCTCTCTGCCGCCTCAGCCTCCCCACCCCCTTCCCATCGCCCCCCCGCGAGCCCCACTGGTTCCTGTGAGGGTGGGCCTTGTGACTTGGAGTTGGAGGAGCTGGGTTGGAGCCGCCTGTCGCTGCAGCGGGCGGCTCCAGCGGGCCTGTGAACCGCCGTGGGGTGCCCGGGGGTAAGGGGGCAACGGGGCAAGGGATGTTTGGAGGAAGGCTTGCTGGGCAAAGGGGGGCGGTGGAGGCACAGGGAGAAGAAGGGAGGCCGAAGGAGAAAGAAAAAAGCCAAGAAAGTAGCCTCAGAACAAGAGTGCAGGGCACCCGGGAACGGTCTCCCATCCAAGTCCTGAGCGGATCCGACCCTGCTTAGCTTCCAAGAGCAGAAGAGATGCGCTGCCATCAGGCCGCTAGGGCCAGAGGCCTGAGAGGCTGCTGCTGCGACCCACAGCAGACTGCTCTGGGCCTCCGAGCCCCAGCGTGCTCCTCTCGTCAACCCCTCCGCCTGCCCTGGCCTTGGCTCCTGCGTGCCTGCGAGCCTGCCTTGGGGTGAGGCGCCTCCAGCATCTCAGAGTCCCAGAAGTCCCGGCGATCTCCCCAACTGTCTCTGGACTTCCCAGCCGGACCGCCCCCTCCGCCGCCGCTCCCGCCGCCGCCGCCTCCTCCTACGCCGCCGCCGCCGCCGCCACTGCCACTGTGGTTTGGAACCCGAGATGCCTAGGGGGGGCGTTCGGTCTTGGAGGCAGGCATGCGGAGTGTTCACAGCGCCCCGAACTCCCCAACCAGAGACCCTGGGCAGCAGTCCACCCCCGTGGCCCCTCCCCCGCCAACCTTCCCCTGACACCCCCCCCACGCACCCCCCATCACCAGGACAGGACTGAGCGATACGGGAGCCCGGCTGACAGAGACAGACACACAGACACACAGGGAAAGACAGACAGGCACACGGAGGGGTAGTCGGAGCGAGAGAGGAAGAGAGAGACACGGGGAGAACGAGGATCCAACACACAGACCCGCACTGAACCCACGAAGAGACAGACAGAGACCCTGACCTGGATGCGGATGGGGACACGGAAAGGGACGGACTCGCCGGTGCACGCAAGGGACCCAGACACACACCACACACACCGGAGGCTGTGTTGGCGAGGCAGCTAGCCTCTGGGGGTGTGGTGGAGCTTGGCCAGGTTTTGGCAAGCTGACCGCGCCCTGGTGCTGCTAGAGGAGCCCCTCGGAGCGCCAGGAAGCACAGCCAAGTTGCCTGGAATCCCCTTCTGCTCCCATGCCTGCCCAGCAACCACACTGGCCTGGGGGCATGCGGGGGACTCTTTCCTTGGTCTCGTCGTTTATTTGGGGGTACCCCTCGACGCCGACGCCGTGGTGCCGGGCGCGCCCCCACTGCCTTGCTGAGGGAGCGGGCCTTGCTGTTAGCTGCGCTGCTGTGGGGAGAAGGACTTCGGCCCAGGGTGCCAGCGGCCCCGAGGGCCAGGGCGGTCGGCCATCTTTGGTGCTGGGCAGAGGGAGGGAGGGCCCAGGGCGGGGCCCAGGGGCAAAGGGACGGTGGTCAGCGGGAAGGAAGAGAAGGCCCTGCGGAGCTGGAGTGCAGCCCAGGGCTGGTGGGAGAAGGTGTAGGCGTGCCCAGTCACCAGGGGGAGCCGGTTGTCCGGCGGCTTGGGCATCCAGGGCGGCCCAAGGGAATGGCGAGGGGCGGCGGCATGAGGGCCCCAAGGCCAGAAACCAGGGAGTGCACGCATGGGAGGCAGGGTCAACTCCCGCACGCCCTCCCCCCGCCCCAACGCCCCCCCAGTCCTCGCCACCTTCGCCCACTCCCTCCCTCCGTTGCGGCTGTCCTCTCTGCTGCCTCAACCTCCCCACCCCGTTCCCATCGCCGCCCAGCGAGCCCCACTGGTTCCTGTGAGGGTGGGCCTTGTTGCTTGGAGTTGGAGGAGCTGGGTTGGAGCCGCCAGTCCCTGCAGCGGGCGGCTCCAGCGGGCCTGTGAATCGCCGTGGGGTGCCCGGGAGTAAGGGGGCAGCGGAGCAAGGGATGTTTGGAGGAAGGCTTGCTGGGCAAAGGGGGGCGGTGGAGGCACAGGGAGAAGAAGGGAGGCCGAAGGAGAAAGAAAAAAGCCAAGAAAGTAGCCTCAGAACAAGAGTGCAGGGCACCCGGGAACGGTCTCCCATCCAAGTCCTGAGCGGATCCGACCCTGCTTAGCTTCCAAGAGCAGAAGAGATGCGCTGCCATCAGGCCGCTAGGGCCAAAGGCCTGAGAGGCTGATGCTGCGACTCCCAGCAGACTGCTCTTGGCCTCCGAGCCCCAGCGTGCTCCTCTCGTCAACCCCTCCGCCTGCCCTGGCCTTGGCTCCTGCGTGCCTGCGCGCCTGCCTTGGGGTGAGGCGCCTCCAGCATCTCAGAGTCGCAGAAGTCCCGGCGATCTCCCCAACTGTCTCTGGACTTCCCAGCCGGACCGCCCCCTCCGCCGCCGCTCCCGCCGCCGTCGCCTCCTCCTACGCCGCCGCCGCCGCCGCCGCCGCCACTGTGGTTTGGAACCCGAGATGCCTAGGGGGGGCGTTCGGTCTTGGAGGCAGGCATGCGGAGTGTTCACAGCGCCCCGAACTCCCCAACCAGAGACCCTGGGCAGCAGTCCACCCCCGTGGCCCCTCCCCCGCCAACCTTCCCCTGACACCCCCCCCACGCACCCCCCATCACCAGGACAGGACTGAGCGATACGGGAGCCCGGCTGACAGAGACAGACACACAGACACACAGGGAAAGACAGACAGGCACACGGAGGGGTAGTCGGAGCGAGAGAGGAAGAGAGAGACACGGGGAGAACGAGGATCCAACACTCAGACCCGCACTGAACCCCCGAACAGACACACAGAGACCCTGACCTGGATGCGGATGGGGATACGGAAAGGGACGGACTCGCCGGTGCACGCAAGGGACCCAGACACACACCACACACACCGGAGGCTGTGTTGGCGAGGCAGCTAGGCTCTGGGGGTGTGGTGGAGCTTGGCCAGGTTTTGGCAAGCTCACCGCGCCCTGGTGCTGCTAGAGGAGCCCCTCGGAGCGCCAGGAAGCACAGCCAAGTTGCCTGGAATCCCCTTCTGCTCCCATGCCTGCCCAGCAACCACACTGGCCTGGGGGCATGCGGGGGACTCTTTCCTTGGTCTCGTCGTTTATTTGGGGGTACCCCTCGACGCCGACGCCGTGGTGCCGGGCGCGCCCCCACTGCCTTGCTGAGGGAGGGGGCCTTGCTGTTAGCTGCGCTGCTGTGGGGAGAAAGACTTCGGCCCAGGGTGCCAGCGGCCCCGAGGGCCAGGGCGGTCGGCCATCTTTGGTGCTGGGCAGAGGGAGGGAGGGCCCAGGGCGGGGCCCAGGGGCAAAGGGACGGTGGTCGGCGGGAAGGAAGAGAAGGCCCTGCGGAGCTGGAGTGCAGCCCAGGGCTGGTGGGAGAAGGTGTAGGCGTGCCCAGTCACCAGGGGGAGCCGGTTGTCCGGCGGCTTGGGCATCCAGGGCGGCCCAAGGGAATGGCGAGGGGCGGCGGCATGAGGGCCCCAAGGCCAGGAACCAGGGAGTGCACGCATGGGAGGCAGGGTCAACTCCCGCACGCCCTCCCCCGGCCCCAACGCCCCCCCAGTCCTCGCCACCTTCGCCCACTCCCTCCCTCCGTTGCGGCTGTCCTCTCTGCTGCCTCAACCTCCCCACCCCGTTCCCATCGCCGCCCAGCGAGCCCCACTGGTTCCTGTGAGGGTGGGCCTTGTTGCTTGGAGTTGGAGGAGCTGGGTTGGAGCCGCCAGTCCCTGCAGCGGGCGGCTCCAGCGGGCCTGTGAATCGCCGTGGGGTGCCCGGGAGTAAGGGGGCAGCGGAGCAAGGGATGTTTGGAGGAAGGCTTGCTGGGCAAAGGGGGGCGGTGGAGGCACAGGGAGAAGAAGGGAGGCCGAAGGAGAAAGAAAAAAGCCAAGAAAGTAGCCTCAGAACCAGAGTCCAGGGCACCCGGGAACGGTCTCCCATCCAAGTCCTGACCGGATCCGACCCTGCTTAGCTTCCAAGAGCAGAAGAGATGCGCTGCCATCAGGCCACTAGGGCCATAGGCCTGAGAGGCTGCTGCTGCGACCCACATCAGACTGCTCTGGGCCTCCGGGCCCCAGCGTGCTCCTCTTGTCACCCCTCCACCTGCCCTGTGCTTTGCTCCTGCGTGCCTGCGAGCCTGCCTTGGGGTGAGGCGCCTCCAGCATCTCAGAGTCGCAGAAGTCCTGGCGATCTCCCCAAGTGTCTCTGGACTTCCCAGCAGGACCGCCCCCTCCGCCGCCGCTCCCGCCGCCGCCTCCTCCTCCTCCTCCTCCTCCTCCCCCGCCGCCACCGCCGCCTCCGCCGCCGCTGTCGTTTGGAACCCGAGATGCCTAGGGGGGGCGTTCGGTCTTGGAGGCAGGCATGCGGAGTGTTCTCAGCGCCCCCAACTCCCCAACCGCAGCCCTGGGTCTAGCGTGGCAAGCCACCCCGCCTTGCTCAATGGCGGCCCGAAGTCAAGGGCGCCACCAGAGACCCTGGGCAGCAGTCCACCGCCGTGGCCCGTCCCCCTCTATCCTTCCCGTGACACCCCTCCCCCACGAACCCCCCATCACCAGGACAGGACTGAGAGATACGGGAGCCCGGCTGACATAGACAGACACAAAGACACACAGGGAAAGCCAGAGATACGCACGGAGGGGTAGTCGGAGCGAGAGAGGAAGAGAGAGACACGGGGAGACCGAGGATCCAACACACAGACCCGCACTGAACCCCCGAACAGACACACAGAGATCCTGACCTGGATGCGGATGGGGACACGGAAAGGGACAGCCTCGCCGGTGCACGCAAGGGACCCAGACACACACCACACACACCGGAGGCTGTGTTGGCGAGGCAGCTAGCCTCTGGGGGTGTGGTGGAGCTTGGCCAGGTTTTGGCAAGCTGACCGCGCCCTGGTGCTGCTAGAGGAGCCCCTCGGAGCGCCAGGAAGCACAGCCAAGTTGCCTGGAATCCCCTTCTGCTCCCATGCCTGCCCAGCAACTACACTGGCCTGGGGGCATGCGGGGGACTCTTTCCTTGGTCTCGTCGTTTATTTGGGGGTACCCCTCGACGCCGACGCCGTGGTGCCGGGCGCGCCCCCACTGCCTTGCTGAGGGAGCGGGCCTCGCTGTTAGGTGCGCTGCTGTGGGGAGAAGGACTTAGGCTCAGGGTGCCAGCGGCCCCAAGGTCCAGGGCGGTCGGCCATCTTTGGTGCTGGGCAGAGGGAGCGAGGGCCCAGGGCGGGGCCCAGGGGCAAAGGGACGGTGGTCGGCCGGAAGGAAGAGAAGGCCCTGCGGGGCTGGAGCGCAGCGCAGGGCTGGTGGGAGAAGGTGTAGGCGTGCCCAGTCACCAGGGGGAGCCTGTTGTCCGGTGGCTTGGGCATCCAGGGCGACCCAAGGGAAAGGCGAGGGGCGGCGGCATGAGGGCCCCAAGGGCAGGAACGAGGGAGGGCACGCATGGGAGGCAGGGTGAACTCCCGCACGCGCTCCCCCCTCCCCATCGCCCCCCAGTCCTCGCCACCTTCGCCCACTCCCTCCCTCCGTAGCGGCTGCCCTCTCTGAGGCCTCAGCCTCCACACCCCGTTCCCATCGCCCCCCAGCGAGCCCCACTGGTTCCTGTGAGGGTGGGCCTTGTGACTTGGAGTTGGAGGAGCTGGATTCGAGCCGCCTGTCGCTGCAGCGGGCGGCTCCAGCGGGCCTATGAACCGCCGTGGGGTGCCCGGGGGTAAGGGGGCAACGGGGCAAGGGATGTTTGGAGGAAGGCTTGCTGGGCAAAGGGGGGCGGTGGAGGCACAGGGAGAAGAAGGGAGGCCGAAGGAGAAAGAAAAAAGCCAAGAAAGTAGCCTCAGAACAAGAGTGCAGGGCACCCGGGAACGGTCTCCCATCCAAGTCCTGAGCGGATCCGACCCTGCTTAGCTTCCAAGAGCAGAAGAGATGCGCTGCCATCAGGCCGCTAGGGCCAAAGGCCTGAGAGGCTGATGCTGCGACTCCCAGCAGACTGCTCTTGGCCTCCGAGCCCCAGCGTGCTCCTCTCGTCAACCCCTCCGCCTGCCCTGGCCTTGGCTCCTGCGTGCCTGCGCGCCTGCCTTGGGGTGAGGCGCCTCCAGCATCTCAGAGTCGCAGAAGTCCCGGCGATCTCCCCAACTGTCTCTGGACTTCCCAGCCGGACCGCCCCCTCCGCCGCCGCTCCCGCCGCCGTCGCCTCCTCCTACGCCGCCGCCGCCGCCGCCGCCGCCACTGTGGTTTGGAACCCGAGATGCCTAGGGGGGGCGTTCGGTCTTGGAGGCAGGCATGCGGAGTGTTCACAGCGCCCCGAACTCCCCAACCAGAGACCCTGGGCAGCAGTCCACCCCCGTGGCCCCACCCCCGCCAACCTTCCCCTGACAACCCCCCACGCACCCCCCATCACCAGGACAGGACTGAGAGATACGGGAGCCCGGCTGACAGAGACAGACACACAGACACACAGGGAAAGACAGAGAGGCACACGGAGGGGTAGTCGGAGCGAGAGAGGAAGAGAGAGACACGGGGAGAACGAGGATCCAACACACAGACCCGCACTGAACCCCCGAACAGACAGACAGAGACCCTGACCTGGATGCGGATGGGGACACGGAAAGGGACGGACTCGCCGGTGCACGCAAGGGACCCAGACACACACCACACACACCGGAGGCTGTGTTGGCGAGGCAGCTAGCCTCTGGGGGTGTGGTGGAGCTTGGCCAGGTTTTGGCAAGCTGACCGCGCCCTGGTGCTGCTAGAGGAGCCCCTCGGAGCGCCAGGAAGCACAGCCAAGTTGCCTGGAATCCCCTTCTGCTCCCATGCCTGCCCAGCAACCACACTGGCCTGGGGGCATGCGGGGGACTCTTTCCTTGGTCTCGTCGTTTATTTGGGGGTACCCCTCGACGCCGACGCCGTGGTGCCGGGCGCGCCCCCACTGCCTTGCTGAGGGAGCGGGCCTTGCTGTTAGCTGCGCTGCTGTGGGGAGAAGGACTTCGGCCCAGGGTGCCAGCGGCCCCGAGGGCCAGGGCGGTCGGCCATTTTGGTGCTGGGCAGAGGGAGGGAGGGCCCAGGGCGGGGCCCAGGGGCAAAGGGACGGTGGTCGGCGGGAAGGAAGAGAAGGCCCTGCGGGGCTGGAGCGCAGCCCAGGGCTGGTGGGAGAAGGTGTAGGCGTGCCCAGTCACCAGGGGGAGCCGGTTGTTCGGCGGCTTGGGCATCCAGGGCGGCCCAAGGGAATGGCGAGGGGCGGCGGCATGAGGGCCCCAAGGCCAGGAACCAGGGAGTGCACGCATGGGAGGCAGGGTGAACTCCCGCCCGCGCTCCCCCCGCCCCATCGCCCCCCCAGTCCTCGCCACCTTCGCCCACTCCCTCCCTCCGAAGCGGCAGCCCTCTCTGCCGCCTCAGCCTCCCCACCCCCTTCCCATCGCCCCCCCGCGAGCCCCACTGGTTCCTGTGAGGGTGGGCCTTGTGACTTGGAGTTGGAGGAGCTGGGTTGGAGCCGCCTGTCGCTGCAGCGGGCGGCTCCAGCGGGCCTGTGAACCGCCGTGGGGTGCCCGGGGGTAAGGGGGCAACGGGGCAAGGGATGTTTGGAGGAAGGCTTGCTGGGCAAAGGGGGGCGGTGGAGGCACAGGGAGAAGAAGGGAGGCCGAAGGAGAAAGAAAAAAGCCAAGAAAGTAGCCTCAGAACAAGAGTGCAGGGCACCCGGGAACGGTCTCCCATCCAAGTCCTGAGCGGATCCGACCCTGCTTAGCTTCCAAGAGCAGAAGAGATGCGCTGCCATCAGGCCGCTAGGGCCAGAGGCCTGAGAGGCTGCTGCTGCGACCCACAGCAGACTGCTCTGGGCCTCCGAGCCCCAGCGTGCTCCTCTCGTCAACCCCTCCGCCTGCCCTGGCCTTGGCTCCTGCGTGCCTGCGAGCCTGCCTTGGGGTGAGGCGCCTCCAGCATCTCAGAGTCCCAGAAGTCCCGGCGATCTCCCCAACTGTCTCTGGACTTCCCAGCCGGACCGCCCCCTCCGCCGCCGCTCCCGCCGCCGCCGCCTCCTCCTACGCCGCCGCCGCCGCCGCCACTGCCACTGTGGTTTGGAACCCGAGATGCCTAGGGGGGGCGTTCGGTCTTGGAGGCAGGCATGCGGAGTGTTCACAGCGCCCCGAACTCCCCAACCAGAGACCCTGGGCAGCAGTCCACCCCCGTGGCCCCTCCCCCGCCAACCTTCCCCTGACACCCCCCCCACGCACCCCCCATCACCAGGACAGGACTGAGCGATACGGGAGCCCGGCTGACAGAGACAGACACACAGACACACAGGGAAAGACAGACAGGCACACGGAGGGGTAGTCGGAGCGAGAGAGGAAGAGAGAGACACGGGGAGAACGAGGATCCAACACACAGACCCGCACTGAACCCACGAAGAGACAGACAGAGACCCTGACCTGGATGCGGATGGGGACACGGAAAGGGACGGACTCGCCGGTGCACGCAAGGGACCCAGACACACACCACACACACCGGAGGCTGTGTTGGCGAGGCAGCTAGCCTCTGGGGGTGTGGTGGAGCTTGGCCAGGTTTTGGCAAGCTGACCGCGCCCTGGTGCTGCTAGAGGAGCCCCTCGGAGCGCCAGGAAGCACAGCCAAGTTGCCTGGAATCCCCTTCTGCTCCCATGCCTGCCCAGCAACCACACTGGCCTGGGGGCATGCGGGGGACTCTTTCCTTGGTCTCGTCGTTTATTTGGGGGTACCCCTCGACGCCGACGCCGTGGTGCCGGGCGCGCCCCCACTGCCTTGCTGAGGGAGCGGGCCTTGCTGTTAGCTGCGCTGCTGTGGGGAGAAGGACTTCGGCCCAGGGTGCCAGCGGCCCCGAGGGCCAGGGCGGTCGGCCATCTTTGGTGCTGGGCAGAGGGAGGGAGGGCCCAGGGCGGGGCCCAGGGGCAAAGGGACGGTGGTCAGCGGGAAGGAAGAGAAGGCCCTGCGGAGCTGGAGTGCAGCCCAGGGCTGGTGGGAGAAGGTGTAGGCGTGCCCAGTCACCAGGGGGAGCCGGTTGTCCGGCGGCTTGGGCATCCAGGGCGGCCCAAGGGAATGGCGAGGGGCGGCGGCATGAGGGCCCCAAGGCCAGAAACCAGGGAGTGCACGCATGGGAGGCAGGGTCAACTCCCGCACGCCCTCCCCCCGCCCCAACGCCCCCCCAGTCCTCGCCACCTTCGCCCACTCCCTCCCTCCGTTGCGGCTGTCCTCTCTGCTGCCTCAACCTCCCCACCCCGTTCCCATCGCCGCCCAGCGAGCCCCACTGGTTCCTGTGAGGGTGGGCCTTGTTGCTTGGAGTTGGAGGAGCTGGGTTGGAGCCGCCAGTCCCTGCAGCGGGCGGCTCCAGCGGGCCTGTGAATCGCCGTGGGGTGCCCGGGAGTAAGGGGGCAGCGGAGCAAGGGATGTTTGGAGGAAGGCTTGCTGGGCAAAGGGGGGCGGTGGAGGCACAGGGAGAAGAAGGGAGGCCGAAGGAGAAAGAAAAAAGCCAAGAAAGTAGCCTCAGAACAAGAGTGCAGGGCACCCGGGAACGGTCTCCCATCCAAGTCCTGAGCGGATCCGACCCTGCTTAGCTTCCAAGAGCAGAAGAGATGCGCTGCCATCAGGCCGCTAGGGCCAAAGGCCTGAGAGGCTGATGCTGCGACTCCCAGCAGACTGCTCTTGGCCTCCGAGCCCCAGCGTGCTCCTCTCGTCAACCCCTCCGCCTGCCCTGGCCTTGGCTCCTGCGTGCCTGCGCGCCTGCCTTGGGGTGAGGCGCCTCCAGCATCTCAGAGTCGCAGAAGTCCCGGCGATCTCCCCAACTGTCTCTGGACTTCCCAGCCGGACCGCCCCCTCCGCCGCCGCTCCCGCCGCCGTCGCCTCCTCCTACGCCGCCGCCGCCGCCGCCGCCGCCACTGTGGTTTGGAACCCGAGATGCCTAGGGGGGGCGTTCGGTCTTGGAGGCAGGCATGCGGAGTGTTCACAGCGCCCCGAACTCCCCAACCAGAGACCCTGGGCAGCAGTCCACCCCCGTGGCCCCTCCCCCGCCAACCTTCCCCTGACACCCCCCCCACGCACCCCCCATCACCAGGACAGGACTGAGCGATACGGGAGCCCGGCTGACAGAGACAGACACACAGACACACAGGGAAAGACAGACAGGCACACGGAGGGGTAGTCGGAGCGAGAGAGGAAGAGAGAGACACGGGGAGAACGAGGATCCAACACTCAGACCCGCACTGAACCCCCGAACAGACACACAGAGACCCTGACCTGGATGCGGATGGGGATACGGAAAGGGACGGACTCGCCGGTGCACGCAAGGGACCCAGACACACACCACACACACCGGAGGCTGTGTTGGCGAGGCAGCTAGGCTCTGGGGGTGTGGTGGAGCTTGGCCAGGTTTTGGCAAGCTCACCGCGCCCTGGTGCTGCTAGAGGAGCCCCTCGGAGCGCCAGGAAGCACAGCCAAGTTGCCTGGAATCCCCTTCTGCTCCCATGCCTGCCCAGCAACCACACTGGCCTGGGGGCATGCGGGGGACTCTTTCCTTGGTCTCGTCGTTTATTTGGGGGTACCCCTCGACGCCGACGCCGTGGTGCCGGGCGCGCCCCCACTGCCTTGCTGAGGGAGGGGGCCTTGCTGTTAGCTGCGCTGCTGTGGGGAGAAAGACTTCGGCCCAGGGTGCCAGCGGCCCCGAGGGCCAGGGCGGTCGGCCATCTTTGGTGCTGGGCAGAGGGAGGGAGGGCCCAGGGCGGGGCCCAGGGGCAAAGGGACGGTGGTCGGCGGGAAGGAAGAGAAGGCCCTGCGGAGCTGGAGTGCAGCCCAGGGCTGGTGGGAGAAGGTGTAGGCGTGCCCAGTCACCAGGGGGAGCCGGTTGTCCGGCGGCTTGGGCATCCAGGGCGGCCCAAGGGAATGGCGAGGGGCGGCGGCATGAGGGCCCCAAGGCCAGGAACCAGGGAGTGCACGCATGGGAGGCAGGGTCAACTCCCGCACGCCCTCCCCCGGCCCCAACGCCCCCCCAGTCCTCGCCACCTTCGCCCACTCCCTCCCTCCGTTGCGGCTGTCCTCTCTGCTGCCTCAACCTCCCCACCCCGTTCCCATCGCCGCCCAGCGAGCCCCACTGGTTCCTGTGAGGGTGGGCCTTGTTGCTTGGAGTTGGAGGAGCTGGGTTGGAGCCGCCAGTCCCTGCAGCGGGCGGCTCCAGCGGGCCTGTGAATCGCCGTGGGGTGCCCGGGAGTAAGGGGGCAGCGGAGCAAGGGATGTTTGGAGGAAGGCTTGCTGGGCAAAGGGGGGCGGTGGAGGCACAGGGAGAAGAAGGGAGGCCGAAGGAGAAAGAAAAAAGCCAAGAAAGTAGCCTCAGAACCAGAGTCCAGGGCACCCGGGAACGGTCTCCCATCCAAGTCCTGACCGGATCCGACCCTGCTTAGCTTCCAAGAGCAGAAGAGATGCGCTGCCATCAGGCCACTAGGGCCATAGGCCTGAGAGGCTGCTGCTGCGACCCACATCAGACTGCTCTGGGCCTCCGGGCCCCAGCGTGCTCCTCTTGTCACCCCTCCACCTGCCCTGTGCTTTGCTCCTGCGTGCCTGCGAGCCTGCCTTGGGGTGAGGCGCCTCCAGCATCTCAGAGTCGCAGAAGTCCTGGCGATCTCCCCAAGTGTCTCTGGACTTCCCAGCAGGACCGCCCCCTCCGCCGCCGCTCCCGCCGCCGCCTCCTCCTCCTCCTCCTCCTCCTCCCCCGCCGCCACCGCCGCCTCCGCCGCCGCTGTCGTTTGGAACCCGAGATGCCTAGGGGGGGCGTTCGGTCTTGGAGGCAGGCATGCGGAGTGTTCTCAGCGCCCCCAACTCCCCAACCGCAGCCCTGGGTCTAGCGTGGCAAGCCACCCCGCCTTGCTCAATGGCGGCCCGAAGTCAAGGGCGCCACCAGAGACCCTGGGCAGCAGTCCACCGCCGTGGCCCGTCCCCCTCTATCCTTCCCGTGACACCCCTCCCCCACGAACCCCCCATCACCAGGACAGGACTGAGAGATACGGGAGCCCGGCTGACATAGACAGACACAAAGACACACAGGGAAAGCCAGAGATACGCACGGAGGGGTAGTCGGAGCGAGAGAGGAAGAGAGAGACACGGGGAGACCGAGGATCCAACACACAGACCCGCACTGAACCCCCGAACAGACACACAGAGATCCTGACCTGGATGCGGATGGGGACACGGAAAGGGACAGCCTCGCCGGTGCACGCAAGGGACCCAGACACACACCACACACACCGGAGGCTGTGTTGGCGAGGCAGCTAGCCTCTGGGGGTGTGGTGGAGCTTGGCCAGGTTTTGGCAAGCTGACCGCGCCCTGGTGCTGCTAGAGGAGCCCCTCGGAGCGCCAGGAAGCACAGCCAAGTTGCCTGGAATCCCCTTCTGCTCCCATGCCTGCCCAGCAACTACACTGGCCTGGGGGCATGCGGGGGACTCTTTCCTTGGTCTCGTCGTTTATTTGGGGGTACCCCTCGACGCCGACGCCGTGGTGCCGGGCGCGCCCCCACTGCCTTGCTGAGGGAGCGGGCCTCGCTGTTAGGTGCGCTGCTGTGGGGAGAAGGACTTAGGCTCAGGGTGCCAGCGGCCCCAAGGTCCAGGGCGGTCGGCCATCTTTGGTGCTGGGCAGAGGGAGCGAGGGCCCAGGGCGGGGCCCAGGGGCAAAGGGACGGTGGTCGGCCGGAAGGAAGAGAAGGCCCTGCGGGGCTGGAGCGCAGCGCAGGGCTGGTGGGAGAAGGTGTAGGCGTGCCCAGTCACCAGGGGGAGCCTGTTGTCCGGTGGCTTGGGCATCCAGGGCGACCCAAGGGAAAGGCGAGGGGCGGCGGCATGAGGGCCCCAAGGGCAGGAACGAGGGAGGGCACGCATGGGAGGCAGGGTGAACTCCCGCACGCGCTCCCCCCTCCCCATCGCCCCCCAGTCCTCGCCACCTTCGCCCACTCCCTCCCTCCGTAGCGGCTGCCCTCTCTGAGGCCTCAGCCTCCACACCCCGTTCCCATCGCCCCCCAGCGAGCCCCACTGGTTCCTGTGAGGGTGGGCCTTGTGACTTGGAGTTGGAGGAGCTGGATTCGAGCCGCCTGTCGCTGCAGCGGGCGGCTCCAGCGGGCCTATGAACCGCCGTGGGGTGCCCGGGGGTAAGGGGGCAACGGGGCAAGGGATGTTTGGAGGAAGGCTTGCTGGGCAAAGGGGGGCGGTGGAGGCACAGGGAGAAGAAGGGAGGCCGAAGGAGAAAGAAAAAAGCCAAGAAAGTAGCCTCAGAACAAGAGTGCAGGGCACCCGGGAACGGTCTCCCATCCAAGTCCTGAGCGGATCCGACCCTGCTTAGCTTCCAAGAGCAGAAGAGATGCGCTGCCATCAGGCCGCTAGGGCCAAAGGCCTGAGAGGCTGATGCTGCGACTCCCAGCAGACTGCTCTTGGCCTCCGAGCCCCAGCGTGCTCCTCTCGTCAACCCCTCCGCCTGCCCTGGCCTTGGCTCCTGCGTGCCTGCGCGCCTGCCTTGGGGTGAGGCGCCTCCAGCATCTCAGAGTCGCAGAAGTCCCGGCGATCTCCCCAACTGTCTCTGGACTTCCCAGCCGGACCGCCCCCTCCGCCGCCGCTCCCGCCGCCGTCGCCTCCTCCTACGCCGCCGCCGCCGCCGCCGCCGCCACTGTGGTTTGGAACCCGAGATGCCTAGGGGGGGCGTTCGGTCTTGGAGGCAGGCATGCGGAGTGTTCACAGCGCCCCGAACTCCCCAACCAGAGACCCTGGGCAGCAGTCCACCCCCGTGGCCCCACCCCCGCCAACCTTCCCCTGACAACCCCCCACGCACCCCCCATCACCAGGACAGGACTGAGAGATACGGGAGCCCGGCTGACAGAGACAGACACACAGACACACAGGGAAAGACAGAGAGGCACACGGAGGGGTAGTCGGAGCGAGAGAGGAAGAGAGAGACACGGGGAGAACGAGGATCCAACACACAGACCCGCACTGAACCCCCGAACAGACAGACAGAGACCCTGACCTGGATGCGGATGGGGACACGGAAAGGGACGGACTCGCCGGTGCACGCAAGGGACCCAGACACACACCACACACACCGGAGGCTGTGTTGGCGAGGCAGCTAGCCTCTGGGGGTGTGGTGGAGCTTGGCCAGGTTTTGGCAAGCTGACCGCGCCCTGGTGCTGCTAGAGGAGCCCCTCGGAGCGCCAGGAAGCACAGCCAAGTTGCCTGGAATCCCCTTCTGCTCCCATGCCTGCCCAGCAACCACACTGGCCTGGGGGCATGCGGGGGACTCTTTCCTTGGTCTCGTCGTTTATTTGGGGGTACCCCTCGACGCCGACGCCGTGGTGCCGGGCGCGCCCCCACTGCCTTGCTGAGGGAGCGGGCCTTGCTGTTAGCTGCGCTGCTGTGGGGAGAAGGACTTCGGCCCAGGGTGCCAGCGGCCCCGAGGGCCAGGGCGGTCGGCCATTTTGGTGCTGGGCAGAGGGAGGGAGGGCCCAGGGCGGGGCCCAGGGGCAAAGGGACGGTGGTCGGCGGGAAGGAAGAGAAGGCCCTGCGGGGCTGGAGCGCAGCCCAGGGCTGGTGGGAGAAGGTGTAGGCGTGCCCAGTCACCAGGGGGAGCCGGTTGTTCGGCGGCTTGGGCATCCAGGGCGGCCCAAGGGAATGGCGAGGGGCGGCGGCATGAGGGCCCCAAGGCCAGGAACCAGGGAGTGCACGCATGGGAGGCAGGGTGAACTCCCGCCCGCGCTCCCCCCGCCCCATCGCCCCCCCAGTCCTCGCCACCTTCGCCCACTCCCTCCCTCCGAAGCGGCAGCCCTCTCTGCCGCCTCAGCCTCCCCACCCCCTTCCCATCGCCCCCCCGCGAGCCCCACTGGTTCCTGTGAGGGTGGGCCTTGTGACTTGGAGTTGGAGGAGCTGGGTTGGAGCCGCCTGTCGCTGCAGCGGGCGGCTCCAGCGGGCCTGTGAACCGCCGTGGGGTGCCCGGGGGTAAGGGGGCAACGGGGCAAGGGATGTTTGGAGGAAGGCTTGCTGGGCAAAGGGGGGCGGTGGAGGCACAGGGAGAAGAAGGGAGGCCGAAGGAGAAAGAAAAAAGCCAAGAAAGTAGCCTCAGAACAAGAGTGCAGGGCACCCGGGAACGGTCTCCCATCCAAGTCCTGAGCGGATCCGACCCTGCTTAGCTTCCAAGAGCAGAAGAGATGCGCTGCCATCAGGCCGCTAGGGCCAGAGGCCTGAGAGGCTGCTGCTGCGACCCACAGCAGACTGCTCTGGGCCTCCGAGCCCCAGCGTGCTCCTCTCGTCAACCCCTCCGCCTGCCCTGGCCTTGGCTCCTGCGTGCCTGCGAGCCTGCCTTGGGGTGAGGCGCCTCCAGCATCTCAGAGTCCCAGAAGTCCCGGCGATCTCCCCAACTGTCTCTGGACTTCCCAGCCGGACCGCCCCCTCCGCCGCCGCTCCCGCCGCCGCCGCCTCCTCCTACGCCGCCGCCGCCGCCGCCACTGCCACTGTGGTTTGGAACCCGAGATGCCTAGGGGGGGCGTTCGGTCTTGGAGGCAGGCATGCGGAGTGTTCACAGCGCCCCGAACTCCCCAACCAGAGACCCTGGGCAGCAGTCCACCCCCGTGGCCCCTCCCCCGCCAACCTTCCCCTGACACCCCCCCCACGCACCCCCCATCACCAGGACAGGACTGAGCGATACGGGAGCCCGGCTGACAGAGACAGACACACAGACACACAGGGAAAGACAGACAGGCACACGGAGGGGTAGTCGGAGCGAGAGAGGAAGAGAGAGACACGGGGAGAACGAGGATCCAACACTCAGACCCGCACTGAACCCCCGAACAGACACACAGAGACCCTGACCTGGATGCGGATGGGGATACGGAAAGGGACGGACTCGCCGGTGCACGCAAGGGACCCAGACACACACCACACACACCGGAGGCTGTGTTGGCGAGGCAGCTAGGCTCTGGGGGTGTGGTGGAGCTTGGCCAGGTTTTGGCAAGCTCACCGCGCCCTGGTGCTGCTAGAGGAGCCCCTCGGAGCGCCAGGAAGCACAGCCAAGTTGCCTGGAATCCCCTTCTGCTCCCATGCCTGCCCAGCAACCACACTGGCCTGGGGGCATGCGGGGGACTCTTTCCTTGGTCTCGTCGTTTATTTGGGGGTACCCCTCGACGCCGACGCCGTGGTGCCGGGCGCGCCCCCACTGCCTTGCTGAGGGAGGGGGCCTTGCTGTTAGCTGCGCTGCTGTGGGGAGAAAGACTTCGGCCCAGGGTGCCAGCGGCCCCGAGGGCCAGGGCGGTCGGCCATCTTTGGTGCTGGGCAGAGGGAGGGAGGGCCCAGGGCGGGGCCCAGGGGCAAAGGGACGGTGGTCGGCGGGAAGGAAGAGAAGGCCCTGCGGAGCTGGAGTGCAGCCCAGGGCTGGTGGGAGAAGGTGTAGGCGTGCCCAGTCACCAGGGGGAGCCGGTTGTCCGGCGGCTTGGGCATCCAGGGCGGCCCAAGGGAATGGCGAGGGGCGGCGGCATGAGGGCCCCAAGGCCAGGAACCAGGGAGTGCACGCATGGGAGGCAGGGTCAACTCCCGCACGCCCTCCCCCGGCCCCAACGCCCCCCCAGTCCTCGCCACCTTCGCCCACTCCCTCCCTCCGTTGCGGCTGTCCTCTCTGCTGCCTCAACCTCCCCACCCCGTTCCCATCGCCGCCCAGCGAGCCCCACTGGTTCCTGTGAGGGTGGGCCTTGTTGCTTGGAGTTGGAGGAGCTGGGTTGGAGCCGCCAGTCCCTGCAGCGGGCGGCTCCAGCGGGCCTGTGAATCGCCGTGGGGTGCCCGGGAGTAAGGGGGCAGCGGAGCAAGGGATGTTTGGAGGAAGGCTTGCTGGGCAAAGGGGGGCGGTGGAGGCACAGGGAGAAGAAGGGAGGCCGAAGGAGAAAGAAAAAAGCCAAGAAAGTAGCCTCAGAACCAGAGTCCAGGGCACCCGGGAACGGTCTCCCATCCAAGTCCTGACCGGATCCGACCCTGCTTAGCTTCCAAGAGCAGAAGAGATGCGCTGCCATCAGGCCACTAGGGCCATAGGCCTGAGAGGCTGCTGCTGCGACCCACATCAGACTGCTCTGGGCCTCCGGGCCCCAGCGTGCTCCTCTTGTCACCCCTCCACCTGCCCTGTGCTTTGCTCCTGCGTGCCTGCGAGCCTGCCTTGGGGTGAGGCGCCTCCAGCATCTCAGAGTCGCAGAAGTCCTGGCGATCTCCCCAAGTGTCTCTGGACTTCCCAGCAGGACCGCCCCCTCCGCCGCCGCTCCCGCCGCCGCCTCCTCCTCCTCCTCCTCCTCCTCCCCCGCCGCCACCGCCGCCTCCGCCGCCGCTGTCGTTTGGAACCCGAGATGCCTAGGGGGGGCGTTCGGTCTTGGAGGCAGGCATGCGGAGTGTTCTCAGCGCCCCCAACTCCCCAACCGCAGCCCTGGGTCTAGCGTGGCAAGCCACCCCGCCTTGCTCAATGGCGGCCCGAAGTCAAGGGCGCCACCAGAGACCCTGGGCAGCAGTCCACCGCCGTGGCCCGTCCCCCTCTATCCTTCCCGTGACACCCCTCCCCCACGAACCCCCCATCACCAGGACAGGACTGAGAGATACGGGAGCCCGGCTGACATAGACAGACACAAAGACACACAGGGAAAGCCAGAGATACGCACGGAGGGGTAGTCGGAGCGAGAGAGGAAGAGAGAGACACGGGGAGACCGAGGATCCAACACACAGACCCGCACTGAACCCCCGAACAGACACACAGAGATCCTGACCTGGATGCGGATGGGGACACGGAAAGGGACAGCCTCGCCGGTGCACGCAAGGGACCCAGACACACACCACACACACCGGAGGCTGTGTTGGCGAGGCAGCTAGCCTCTGGGGGTGTGGTGGAGCTTGGCCAGGTTTTGGCAAGCTGACCGCGCCCTGGTGCTGCTAGAGGAGCCCCTCGGAGCGCCAGGAAGCACAGCCAAGTTGCCTGGAATCCCCTTCTGCTCCCATGCCTGCCCAGCAACTACACTGGCCTGGGGGCATGCGGGGGACTCTTTCCTTGGTCTCGTCGTTTATTTGGGGGTACCCCTCGACGCCGACGCCGTGGTGCCGGGCGCGCCCCCACTGCCTTGCTGAGGGAGCGGGCCTCGCTGTTAGGTGCGCTGCTGTGGGGAGAAGGACTTAGGCTCAGGGTGCCAGCGGCCCCAAGGTCCAGGGCGGTCGGCCATCTTTGGTGCTGGGCAGAGGGAGCGAGGGCCCAGGGCGGGGCCCAGGGGCAAAGGGACGGTGGTCGGCGGGAAGGAAGAGAAGGCCCTGCGGGGCTGGAGCGCAGCGCAGGGCTGGTGGGAGAAGGTGTAGGCGTGCCCAGTCACCAGGGGGAGCCTGTTGTCCGGTGGCTTGGGCATCCAGGGCGACCCAAGGGAAAGGCGAGGGGCGGCGGCATGAGGGCCCCAAGGGCAGGAACGAGGGAGGGCACGCATGGGAGGCAGGGTGAACTCCCGCACGCGCTCCCCCCTCCCCATCGCCCCCCAGTCCTCGCCACCTTCGCCCACTCCCTCCCTTCGTAGCGGCTGCCCTCTCTGAGGCCTCAGCCTCCACACCCCGTTCCCATCGCCCCCCAGCGAGCCCCACTGGTTCCTGTGAGGGTGGGCCTTGTGGCTTGGAGTTGGAGGAGCTGGGTTGGAGCCGCCTGCCCCTGCAGCGGGTGGCTCCAGCGGGCCTGTGAACCGCCGTGGGGTGCGTGGGGGGTGAGGGGGCAGCGGGGCAGGGGGTGTCTGGAGGAAGGCTTGCTGGGCAAGGGGGGGCGGTGGTGGCACAGGGAGAAGAAGCGAGGCCGAAGGAGAAAGAAAAAAGCCAAGAAAGTAGCCTCAGAACCAGAGTCCAGGGCACCCGGGAACGGTCTCCCATCCAAGTCCTGACCGGACCCGACCCTGCTTAGCTTCCAAGAGCAGAAGAGATGCGCTGCCATCAGGCCGCTAGGGCCATAGCCCTGAGAGGCTGCTGCTACGACCCACAGCAGACTGCTCTGCGCCTCCGAGCCCCAGCGTGCTCCTCTCGTCAACCCCTCCGCCTGCCCTGGCCTTTGCTCCTGCGTGCCTGCGAGCCTGCCTTGGGGTGAGGCGCCTCCAGCATCTCAGAGTCGCAGAGGTCGCGGCGATCTCCCCAACTGTCTCTGGACTTCCCAGCTGGACCGCCCCCGCCGCCGCCGCTCCCGCCGCCACCTCCTCCTCCTCCTCCTCCTCCTCCGCCGCCGCCGCCGCCACCGCCGCTGCTGCGGTTTGGAACCCGAGATGCCTACGGGGGGCGTTCGGTCTTGGAGGCAGGCATGCGGAGTGTTCTCAGCGCCCCCAACTCCCCAACCAGAGCCCTGGGTCTAGCGTAGCAAGCCACCCCGCCTTGCTCAAAGGCAGCCCGAAGTCAAGGGCGCCACCAGAGACCCTGGGCAGCAGTCCACCGCTGTGGCCCCTCCCCAGCCAACCTTCCCCTGACACACCCCCCCCCCACGCACCCCCCATCACCAGGACAGGACTGAGAGATACCGGAGCCCGGCTGACATAGACAGACACACAGACACACAGGGAAAGACAGAGAGACACACGGAGCGGTAGTCGGAGCGAGAGAGGTAGAGAGAGACACGGGGAGACCGAGGATCCAACACACAGACCCGCACTGAACCCCCGAACAGACACACAGAGATCCTGACCTGGATGCGGATGGGGACACGGAAAGGGACAGCCTCGCCGGTGCACGCAAGGGACCCAGACACACACCACACACACCGGAGGCTGTGTTGGCGAGGCAGCTAGCCTCTGGGGGTGTGGTGGAGCTTGGCCAGGTTTTGGCAAGCTGACCGCGCCCTGGTGCTGCTAGAGGAGCCCCTCGGAGCGCCAGGAAGCACAGCCAAGTTGCCTGGAATCCCCTTCTGCTCCCATGCCTGCCCAGCAACTACACTGGCCTAGGGGCATGCGGGGGACTCTTTCCTTGGTCTCGTCGTTTATTTGGGGGTACCCCTCGACGCCGACGCCGTGGTGCCGGGCGCGCCCCCACTGCCTTGCTGAGGGAGCGGGCCTCGCTGTTAGGTGCGCTGCTGTGGGGAGAAGGACTTAGGCTCAGGGTGCCAGCGGCCCCAAGGTCCAGGGCGGTCGGCCATCTTTGGTGCTGGGCAGAGGGAGCGAGGGCCCAGGGCGGGGCCCAGGGGCAAAGGGACGGTGGTCGGCGGGAAGGAAGAGAAGGCCCTGCGGGGCTGGAGCGCAGCGCAGGGCTGGTGGGAGAAGGTGTAGGCGTGCCCAGTCACCAGGGGGAGCCGGTTGTCCGGTGGCTTGGGCATCCAGGGCGACCCAAGGGAAAGGCGAGGGGCGGCGGCATGAGGGCCCCAAGGGCAGGAACGAGGGAGGGCACGCATGGGAGGCAGGGTGAACTCCCGCACGCGCTCCCCCCTCCCCATCGCCCCCCAGTCCTCGCCACCTTCGCCCACTCCCTCCCTCCGTAGCGGCTGCCCTCTCTGAGGCCTCAGCCTCCACACCCCGTTCCCATCGCCCCCCAGCGAGCCCCACTGGTTCCTGTGAGGGTGGGCCTTGTGACTTGGAGTTGGAGGAGCTGGATTCGAGCCGCCTGTCGCTGCAGCGGGCGGCTCCAGCGGGCCTATGAACCGCCGTGGGGTGCCCGGGGGTAAGGGGGCAACGGGGCAAGGGATGTTTGGAGGAAGGCTTGCTGGGCAAAGGGGGACGGTGGAGACACAGGGAGAAGAAGGGAGGCCGAAGGAGAAAGAAAAAAGCCAAGAAAGTAGCCTCAGAACAAGAGTGCAGGGCACCCGGGAACGGTCTCCCATCCAAGTCCTGAGCGGATCCGACCCTGCTTAGCTTCCAAGAGCAGAAGAGATGCGCTGCCATCAGGCCGCTAGGGCCAAAGGCCTGAGAGGCTGATGCTGCGACTCCCAGCAGACTGCTCTTGGCCTCCGAGCCCCAGCGTGCTCCTCTCGTCAACCCCTCCGCCTGCCCTGGCCTTGGCTCCTGCGTGCCTGCGCGCCTGCCTTGGGGTGAGGCGCCTCCAGCATCTCAGAGTCGCAGAAGTCCCGGCGATCTCCCCAACTGTCTCTGGACTTCCCAGCCGGACCGCCCCCTCCGCCGCCGCTCCCGCCGCCGTCGCCTCCTCCTACGCCGCCGCCGCCGCCGCCACTGCCACTGTGGTTTGGAACCCGAGATGCCTAGGGGGGGCGTTCGGTCTTGGAGGCAGGCATGCGGAGTGTTCACAGCGCCCCGAACTCCCCAACCAGAGACCCTGGGCAGCAGTCCACCCCCGTGGCCCCACCCCCGCCAACCTTCCCCTGACAACCCCCCACGCACCCCCCATCACCAGGACAGGACTGAGAGATACGGGAGCCCGGCTGACAGAGACAGACACACAGACACACAGGGAAAGACAGAGAGGCACACGGAGGGGTAGTCGGAGCGAGAGAGGAAGAGAGAGACACGGGGAGAACGAGGATCCAACACACAGACCCGCACTGAACCCACGAAGAGACAGACAGAGACCCTGACCTGGATGCGGATGGGGACACGGAAAGGGACGGACTCGCCGGTGCACGCAAGGGACCCAGACACACACCACACACACCGGAGGCTGTGTTGGCGAGGCAGCTAGCCTCTGGGGGTGTGGTGGAGCTTGGCCAGGTTTTGGCAAGCTGACCGCGCCCTGGTGCTGCTAGAGGAGCCCCTCGGAGCGCCAGGAAGCACAGCCAAGTTGCCTGGAATCCCCTTCTGCTCCCATGCCTGCCCAGCAACCACACTGGCCTGGGGGCATGCGGGGGACTCTTTCCTTGGTCTCGTCGTTTATTTGGGGGTACCCCTCGACGCCGACGCCGTGGTGCCGGGCGCGCCCCCACTGCCTTGCTGAGGGAGCGGGCCTTGCTGTTAGCTGCGCTGCTGTGGGGAGAAGGACTTCGGCCCAGGGTGCCAGCGGCCCCGAGGGCCAGGGCGGTCGGCCATCTTTGGTGCTGGGCAGAGGGAGGGAGGGCCCAGGGCGGGGCCCAGGGGCAAAGGGACGGTGGTCAGCGGGAAGGAAGAGAAGGCCCTGCGGAGCTGGAGTGCAGCCCAGGGCTGGTGGGAGAAGGTGTAGGCGTGCCCAGTCACCAGGGGGAGCCGGTTGTCCGGCGGCTTGGGCATCCAGGGCGGCCCAAGGGAATGGCGAGGGGCGGCGGCATGAGGGCCCCAAGGCCAGGAACCAGGGAGTGCACGCATGGGAGGCAGGGTCAACTCCCGCACGCCCTCCCCCCGCCCCAACGCCCCCCCAGTCCTCGCCACCTTCGCCCACTCCCTCCCTCCGTTGCGGCTGTCCTCTCTGCTGCCTCAACCTCCCCACCCCGTTCCCATCGCCGCCCAGCGAGCCCCACTGGTTCCTGTGAGGGTGGGCCTTGTTGCTTGGAGTTGGAGGAGCTGGGTTGGAGCCGCCAGTCCCTGCAGCGGGCGGCTCCAGCGGGCCTGTGAATCGCCGTGGGGTGCCCGGGAGTAAGGGGGCAGCGGAGCAAGGGATGTTTGGAGGAAGGCTTGCTGGGCAAAGGGGGGCGGTGGAGGCACAGGGAGAAGAAGGGAGGCCGAAGGAGAAAGAAAAAAGCCAAGAAAGTAGCCTCAGAACCAGAGTCCAGGGCACCCGGGAACGGTCTCCCATCCAAGTCCTGAGCGGATCCGACCCTGCTTAGCTTCCAAGAGCAGAAGAGATGCGCTGCCATCAGGCCGCTAGGGCCAGAGGCCTGAGGTGCTGCTGCTGCGACCCACAGCAGACTGCTCTGGGCCTCCGAGCCCCAGTGTGCTCCTCTCGTCAACCCCTCCGCCTGCCCTGGCCTTGGCTCCTGCGTGCCTGCGAGCCTGCCTTGGGGTGAGGCGCCTCCAGCATCTCAGAGTCCCAGAAGTCCCGGCGATCTCCCCAACTGTCTCTGGACTTCCCAGCCGGACCGCCCCCTCCGCCGCCGCTCCCGCCGCCGCCGCCTCCTCCTACGCCGCCGCCGCCGCCGCCACTGCCACTGTGGTTTGGAACCCGAGATGCCTAGGGGGGGCGTTCGGTCTTGGAGGCAGGCATGCGGAGTGTTCACAGCGCCCCGAACTCCCCAACCAGAGACCCTGGGCAGCAGTCCACCCCCGTGGCCCCTCCCCCGCCAACCTTCCCCTGACACCCCCCCCACGCACCCCCCATCACCAGGACAGGACTGAGCGATACGGGAGCCCGGCTGACAGAGACAGACACACAGACACACAGGGAAAGACAGACAGGCACACGGAGGGGTAGTCGGAGCGAGAGAGGAAGAGAGAGACACGGGGAGAACGAGGATCCAACACTCAGACCCGCACTGAACCCCCGAACAGACACACAGAGACCCTGACCTGGATGCGGATGGGGATACGGAAAGGGACGGACTCGCCGGTGCACGCAAGGGACCCAGACACACACCACACACACCGGAGGCTGTGTTGGCGAGGCAGCTAGGCTCTGGGGGTGTGGTGGAGCTTGGCCAGGTTTTGGCAAGCTCACCGCGCCCTGGTGCTGCTAGAGGAGCCCCTCGGAGCGCCAGGAAGCACAGCCAAGTTGCCTGGAATCCCCTTCTGCTCCCATGCCTGCCCAGCAACCACACTGGCCTGGGGGCATGCGGGGGACTCTTTCCTTGGTCTCGTCGTTTATTTGGGGGTACCCCTCGACGCCGACGCCGTGGTGCCGGGCGCGCCCCCACTGCCTTGCTGAGGGAGGGGGCCTTGCTGTTAGCTGCGCTGCTGTGGGGAGAAAGACTTCGGCCCAGGGTGCCAGCGGCCCCGAGGGCCAGGGCGGTCGGCCATCTTTGGTGCTGGGCAGAGGGAGGGAGGGCCCAGGGCGGGGCCCAGGGGCAAAGGGACGGTGGTCGGCGGGAAGGAAGAGAAGGCCCTGCGGAGCTGGAGTGCAGCCCAGGGCTGGTGGGAGAAGGTGTAGGCGTGCCCAGTCACCAGGGGGAGCCGGTTGTCCGGCGGCTTGGGCATCCAGGGCGGCCCAAGGGAATGGCGAGGGGCGGCGGCATGAGGGCCCCAAGGCCAGGAACCAGGGAGTGCACGCATGGGAGGCAGGGTCAACTCCCGCACGCCCTCCCCCGGCCCCAACGCCCCCCCAGTCCTCGCCACCTTCGCCCACTCCCTCCCTCCGTTGCGGCTGTCCTCTCTGCTGCCTCAACCTCCCCACCCCGTTCCCATCGCCGCCCAGCGAGCCCCACTGGTTCCTGTGAGGGTGGGCCTTGTTGCTTGGAGTTGGAGGAGCTGGGTTGGAGCCGCCAGTCCCTGCAGCGGGCGGCTCCAGCGGGCCTGTGAATCGCCGTGGGGTGCCCGGGAGTAAGGGGGCAGCGGAGCAAGGGATGTTTGGAGGAAGGCTTGCTGGGCAAAGGGGGGCGGTGGAGGCACAGGGAGAAGAAGGGAGGCCGAAGGAGAAAGAAAAAAGCCAAGAAAGTAGCCTCAGAACCAGAGTCCAGGGCACCCGGGAACGGTCTCCCATCCAAGTCCTGACCGGATCCGACCCTGCTTAGCTTCCAAGAGCAGAAGAGATGCGCTGCCATCAGGCCACTAGGGCCATAGGCCTGAGAGGCTGCTGCTGCGACCCACATCAGACTGCTCTGGGCCTCCGGGCCCCAGCGTGCTCCTCTTGTCACCCCTCCACCTGCCCTGTGCTTTGCTCCTGCGTGCCTGCGAGCCTGCCTTGGGGTGAGGCGCCTCCAGCATCTCAGAGTCGCAGAAGTCCTGGCGATCTCCCCAAGTGTCTCTGGACTTCCCAGCAGGACCGCCCCCTCCGCCGCCGCTCCCGCCGCCGCCTCCTCCTCCTCCTCCTCCTCCTCCCCCGCCGCCACCGCCGCCTCCGCCGCCGCTGTCGTTTGGAACCCGAGATGCCTAGGGGGGGCGTTCGGTCTTGGAGGCAGGCATGCGGAGTGTTCTCAGCGCCCCCAACTCCCCAACCGCAGCCCTGGGTCTAGCGTGGCAAGCCACCCCGCCTTGCTCAATGGCGGCCCGAAGTCAAGGGCGCCACCAGAGACCCTGGGCAGCAGTCCACCGCCGTGGCCCGTCCCCCTCTATCCTTCCCGTGACACCCCTCCCCCACGAACCCCCCATCACCAGGACAGGACTGAGAGATACGGGAGCCCGGCTGACATAGACAGACACAAAGACACACAGGGAAAGCCAGAGATACGCACGGAGGGGTAGTCGGAGCGAGAGAGGAAGAGAGAGACACGGGGAGACCGAGGATCCAACACACAGACCCGCACTGAACCCCCGAACAGACACACAGAGATCCTGACCTGGATGCGGATGGGGACACGGAAAGGGACAGCCTCGCCGGTGCACGCAAGGGACCCAGACACACACCACACACACCGGAGGCTGTGTTGGCGAGGCAGCTAGCCTCTGGGGGTGTGGTGGAGCTTGGCCAGGTTTTGGCAAGCTGACCGCGCCCTGGTGCTGCTAGAGGAGCCCCTCGGAGCGCCAGGAAGCACAGCCAAGTTGCCTGGAATCCCCTTCTGCTCCCATGCCTGCCCAGCAACTACACTGGCCTGGGGGCATGCGGGGGACTCTTTCCTTGGTCTCGTCGTTTATTTGGGGGTACCCCTCGACGCCGACGCCGTGGTGCCGGGCGCGCCCCCACTGCCTTGCTGAGGGAGCGGGCCTCGCTGTTAGGTGCGCTGCTGTGGGGAGAAGGACTTAGGCTCAGGGTGCCAGCGGCCCCAAGGTCCAGGGCGGTCGGCCATCTTTGGTGCTGGGCAGAGGGAGCGAGGGCCCAGGGCGGGGCCCAGGGGCAAAGGGACGGTGGTCGGCGGGAAGGAAGAGAAGGCCCTGCGGGGCTGGAGCGCAGCGCAGGGCTGGTGGGAGAAGGTGTAGGCGTGCCCAGTCACCAGGGGGAGCCTGTTGTCCGGTGGCTTGGGCATCCAGGGCGACCCAAGGGAAAGGCGAGGGGCGGCGGCATGAGGGCCCCAAGGGCAGGAACGAGGGAGGGCACGCATGGGAGGCAGGGTGAACTCCCGCACGCGCTCCCCCCTCCCCATCGCCCCCCAGTCCTCGCCACCTTCGCCCACTCCCTCCCTCCGTAGCGGCTGCCCTCTCTGAGGCCTCAGCCTCCACACCCCGTTCCCATCGCCCCCCAGCGAGCCCCACTGGTTCCTGTGAGGGTGGGCCTTGTGACTTGGAGTTGGAGGAGCTGGATTCGAGCCGCCTGTCGCTGCAGCGGGCGGCTCCAGCGGGCCTATGAACCGCCGTGGGGTGCCCGGGGGTAAGGGGGCAACGGGGCAAGGGATGTTTGGAGGAAGGCTTGCTGGGCAAAGGGGGGCGGTGGAGGCACAGGGAGAAGAAGGGAGGCCGAAGGAGAAAGAAAAAAGCCAAGAAAGTAGCCTCAGAACAAGAGTGCAGGGCACCCGGGAACGGTCTCCCATCCAAGTCCTGAGCGGATCCGACCCTGCTTAGCTTCCAAGAGCAGAAGAGATGCGCTGCCATCAGGCCGCTAGGGCCAAAGGCCTGAGAGGCTGATGCTGCGACTCCCAGCAGACTGCTCTTGGCCTCCGAGCCCCAGCGTGCTCCTCTCGTCAACCCCTCCGCCTGCCCTGGCCTTGGCTCCTGCGTGCCTGCGCGCCTGCCTTGGGGTGAGGCGCCTCCAGCATCTCAGAGTCGCAGAAGTCCCGGCGATCTCCCCAACTGTCTCTGGACTTCCCAGCCGGACCGCCCCCTCCGCCGCCGCTCCCGCCGCCGTCGCCTCCTCCTACGCCGCCGCCGCCGCCGCCGCCGCCACTGTGGTTTGGAACCCGAGATGCCTAGGGGGGGCGTTCGGTCTTGGAGGCAGGCATGCGGAGTGTTCACAGCGCCCCGAACTCCCCAACCAGAGACCCTGGGCAGCAGTCCACCCCCGTGGCCCCACCCCCGCCAACCTTCCCCTGACAACCCCCCACGCACCCCCCATCACCAGGACAGGACTGAGAGATACGGGAGCCCGGCTGACAGAGACAGACACACAGACACACAGGGAAAGACAGAGAGGCACACGGAGGGGTAGTCGGAGCGAGAGAGGAAGAGAGAGACACGGGGAGAACGAGGATCCAACACACAGACCCGCACTGAACCCCCGAACAGACAGACAGAGACCCTGACCTGGATGCGGATGGGGACACGGAAAGGGACGGACTCGCCGGTGCACGCAAGGGACCCAGACACACACCACACACACCGGAGGCTGTGTTGGCGAGGCAGCTAGCCTCTGGGGGTGTGGTGGAGCTTGGCCAGGTTTTGGCAAGCTGACCGCGCCCTGGTGCTGCTAGAGGAGCCCCTCGGAGCGCCAGGAAGCACAGCCAAGTTGCCTGGAATCCCCTTCTGCTCCCATGCCTGCCCAGCAACCACACTGGCCTGGGGGCATGCGGGGGACTCTTTCCTTGGTCTCGTCGTTTATTTGGGGGTACCCCTCGACGCCGACGCCGTGGTGCCGGGCGCGCCCCCACTGCCTTGCTGAGGGAGCGGGCCTTGCTGTTAGCTGCGCTGCTGTGGGGAGAAGGACTTCGGCCCAGGGTGCCAGCGGCCCCGAGGGCCAGGGCGGTCGGCCATTTTGGTGCTGGGCAGAGGGAGGGAGGGCCCAGGGCGGGGCCCAGGGGCAAAGGGACGGTGGTCGGCGGGAAGGAAGAGAAGGCCCTGCGGGGCTGGAGCGCAGCCCAGGGCTGGTGGGAGAAGGTGTAGGCGTGCCCAGTCACCAGGGGGAGCCGGTTGTTCGGCGGCTTGGGCATCCAGGGCGGCCCAAGGGAATGGCGAGGGGCGGCGGCATGAGGGCCCCAAGGCCAGGAACCAGGGAGTGCACGCATGGGAGGCAGGGTGAACTCCCGCCCGCGCTCCCCCCGCCCCATCGCCCCCCCAGTCCTCGCCACCTTCGCCCACTCCCTCCCTCCGAAGCGGCAGCCCTCTCTGCCGCCTCAGCCTCCCCACCCCCTTCCCATCGCCCCCCCGCGAGCCCCACTGGTTCCTGTGAGGGTGGGCCTTGTGACTTGGAGTTGGAGGAGCTGGGTTGGAGCCGCCTGTCGCTGCAGCGGGCGGCTCCAGCGGGCCTGTGAACCGCCGTGGGGTGCCCGGGGGTAAGGGGGCAACGGGGCAAGGGATGTTTGGAGGAAGGCTTGCTGGGCAAAGGGGGGCGGTGGAGGCACAGGGAGAAGAAGGGAGGCCGAAGGAGAAAGAAAAAAGCCAAGAAAGTAGCCTCAGAACAAGAGTGCAGGGCACCCGGGAACGGTCTCCCATCCAAGTCCTGAGCGGATCCGACCCTGCTTAGCTTCCAAGAGCAGAAGAGATGCGCTGCCATCAGGCCGCTAGGGCCAGAGGCCTGAGAGGCTGCTGCTGCGACCCACAGCAGACTGCTCTGGGCCTCCGAGCCCCAGCGTGCTCCTCTCGTCAACCCCTCCGCCTGCCCTGGCCTTGGCTCCTGCGTGCCTGCGAGCCTGCCTTGGGGTGAGGCGCCTCCAGCATCTCAGAGTCCCAGAAGTCCCGGCGATCTCCCCAACTGTCTCTGGACTTCCCAGCCGGACCGCCCCCTCCGCCGCCGCTCCCGCCGCCGCCGCCTCCTCCTACGCCGCCGCCGCCGCCGCCACTGCCACTGTGGTTTGGAACCCGAGATGCCTAGGGGGGGCGTTCGGTCTTGGAGGCAGGCATGCGGAGTGTTCACAGCGCCCCGAACTCCCCAACCAGAGACCCTGGGCAGCAGTCCACCCCCGTGGCCCCTCCCCCGCCAACCTTCCCCTGACACCCCCCCCACGCACCCCCCATCACCAGGACAGGACTGAGCGATACGGGAGCCCGGCTGACAGAGACAGACACACAGACACACAGGGAAAGACAGACAGGCACACGGAGGGGTAGTCGGAGCGAGAGAGGAAGAGAGAGACACGGGGAGAACGAGGATCCAACACTCAGACCCGCACTGAACCCCCGAACAGACACACAGAGACCCTGACCTGGATGCGGATGGGGATACGGAAAGGGACGGACTCGCCGGTGCACGCAAGGGACCCAGACACACACCACACACACCGGAGGCTGTGTTGGCGAGGCAGCTAGGCTCTGGGGGTGTGGTGGAGCTTGGCCAGGTTTTGGCAAGCTCACCGCGCCCTGGTGCTGCTAGAGGAGCCCCTCGGAGCGCCAGGAAGCACAGCCAAGTTGCCTGGAATCCCCTTCTGCTCCCATGCCTGCCCAGCAACCACACTGGCCTGGGGGCATGCGGGGGACTCTTTCCTTGGTCTCGTCGTTTATTTGGGGGTACCCCTCGACGCCGACGCCGTGGTGCCGGGCGCGCCCCCACTGCCTTGCTGAGGGAGGGGGCCTTGCTGTTAGCTGCGCTGCTGTGGGGAGAAAGACTTCGGCCCAGGGTGCCAGCGGCCCCGAGGGCCAGGGCGGTCGGCCATCTTTGGTGCTGGGCAGAGGGAGGGAGGGCCCAGGGCGGGGCCCAGGGGCAAAGGGACGGTGGTCGGCGGGAAGGAAGAGAAGGCCCTGCGGAGCTGGAGTGCAGCCCAGGGCTGGTGGGAGAAGGTGTAGGCGTGCCCAGTCACCAGGGGGAGCCGGTTGTCCGGCGGCTTGGGCATCCAGGGCGGCCCAAGGGAATGGCGAGGGGCGGCGGCATGAGGGCCCCAAGGCCAGGAACCAGGGAGTGCACGCATGGGAGGCAGGGTCAACTCCCGCACGCCCTCCCCCGGCCCCAACGCCCCCCCAGTCCTCGCCACCTTCGCCCACTCCCTCCCTCCGTTGCGGCTGTCCTCTCTGCTGCCTCAACCTCCCCACCCCGTTCCCATCGCCGCCCAGCGAGCCCCACTGGTTCCTGTGAGGGTGGGCCTTGTTGCTTGGAGTTGGAGGAGCTGGGTTGGAGCCGCCAGTCCCTGCAGCGGGCGGCTCCAGCGGGCCTGTGAATCGCCGTGGGGTGCCCGGGAGTAAGGGGGCAGCGGAGCAAGGGATGTTTGGAGGAAGGCTTGCTGGGCAAAGGGGGGCGGTGGAGGCACAGGGAGAAGAAGGGAGGCCGAAGGAGAAAGAAAAAAGCCAAGAAAGTAGCCTCAGAACCAGAGTCCAGGGCACCCGGGAACGGTCTCCCATCCAAGTCCTGACCGGATCCGACCCTGCTTAGCTTCCAAGAGCAGAAGAGATGCGCTGCCATCAGGCCACTAGGGCCATAGGCCTGAGAGGCTGCTGCTGCGACCCACATCAGACTGCTCTGGGCCTCCGGGCCCCAGCGTGCTCCTCTTGTCACCCCTCCACCTGCCCTGTGCTTTGCTCCTGCGTGCCTGCGAGCCTGCCTTGGGGTGAGGCGCCTCCAGCATCTCAGAGTCGCAGAAGTCCTGGCGATCTCCCCAAGTGTCTCTGGACTTCCCAGCAGGACCGCCCCCTCCGCCGCCGCTCCCGCCGCCGCCTCCTCCTCCTCCTCCTCCTCCTCCCCCGCCGCCACCGCCGCCTCCGCCGCCGCTGTCGTTTGGAACCCGAGATGCCTAGGGGGGGCGTTCGGTCTTGGAGGCAGGCATGCGGAGTGTTCTCAGCGCCCCCAACTCCCCAACCGCAGCCCTGGGTCTAGCGTGGCAAGCCACCCCGCCTTGCTCAATGGCGGCCCGAAGTCAAGGGCGCCACCAGAGACCCTGGGCAGCAGTCCACCGCCGTGGCCCGTCCCCCTCTATCCTTCCCGTGACACCCCTCCCCCACGAACCCCCCATCACCAGGACAGGACTGAGAGATACGGGAGCCCGGCTGACATAGACAGACACAAAGACACACAGGGAAAGCCAGAGATACGCACGGAGGGGTAGTCGGAGCGAGAGAGGAAGAGAGAGACACGGGGAGACCGAGGATCCAACACACAGACCCGCACTGAACCCCCGAACAGACACACAGAGATCCTGACCTGGATGCGGATGGGGACACGGAAAGGGACAGCCTCGCCGGTGCACGCAAGGGACCCAGACACACACCACACACACCGGAGGCTGTGTTGGCGAGGCAGCTAGCCTCTGGGGGTGTGGTGGAGCTTGGCCAGGTTTTGGCAAGCTGACCGCGCCCTGGTGCTGCTAGAGGAGCCCCTCGGAGCGCCAGGAAGCACAGCCAAGTTGCCTGGAATCCCCTTCTGCTCCCATGCCTGCCCAGCAACTACACTGGCCTGGGGGCATGCGGGGGACTCTTTCCTTGGTCTCGTCGTTTATTTGGGGGTACCCCTCGACGCCGACGCCGTGGTGCCGGGCGCGCCCCCACTGCCTTGCTGAGGGAGCGGGCCTCGCTGTTAGGTGCGCTGCTGTGGGGAGAAGGACTTAGGCTCAGGGTGCCAGCGGCCCCAAGGTCCAGGGCGGTCGGCCATCTTTGGTGCTGGGCAGAGGGAGCGAGGGCCCAGGGCGGGGCCCAGGGGCAAAGGGACGGTGGTCGGCGGGAAGGAAGAGAAGGCCCTGCGGGGCTGGAGCGCAGCGCAGGGCTGGTGGGAGAAGGTGTAGGCGTGCCCAGTCACCAGGGGGAGCCTGTTGTCCGGTGGCTTGGGCATCCAGGGCGACCCAAGGGAAAGGCGAGGGGCGGCGGCATGAGGGCCCCAAGGGCAGGAACGAGGGAGGGCACGCATGGGAGGCAGGGTGAACTCCCGCACGCGCTCCCCCCTCCCCATCGCCCCCCAGTCCTCGCCACCTTCGCCCACTCCCTCCCTTCGTAGCGGCTGCCCTCTCTGAGGCCTCAGCCTCCACACCCCGTTCCCATCGCCCCCCAGCGAGCCCCACTGGTTCCTGTGAGGGTGGGCCTTGTGGCTTGGAGTTGGAGGAGCTGGGTTGGAGCCGCCTGCCCCTGCAGCGGGTGGCTCCAGCGGGCCTGTGAACCGCCGTGGGGTGCGTGGGGGGTGAGGGGGCAGCGGGGCAGGGGGTGTCTGGAGGAAGGCTTGCTGGGCAAGGGGGGGCGGTGGTGGCACAGGGAGAAGAAGCGAGGCCGAAGGAGAAAGAAAAAAGCCAAGAAAGTAGCCTCAGAACCAGAGTCCAGGGCACCCGGGAACGGTCTCCCATCCAAGTCCTGACCGGACCCGACCCTGCTTAGCTTCCAAGAGCAGAAGAGATGCGCTGCCATCAGGCCGCTAGGGCCATAGCCCTGAGAGGCTGCTGCTACGACCCACAGCAGACTGCTCTGCGCCTCCGAGCCCCAGCGTGCTCCTCTCGTCAACCCCTCCGCCTGCCCTGGCCTTTGCTCCTGCGTGCCTGCGAGCCTGCCTTGGGGTGAGGCGCCTCCAGCATCTCAGAGTCGCAGAGGTCGCGGCGATCTCCCCAACTGTCTCTGGACTTCCCAGCTGGACCGCCCCCGCCGCCGCCGCTCCCGCCGCCACCTCCTCCTCCTCCTCCTCCTCCTCCGCCGCCGCCGCCGCCACCGCCGCTGCTGCGGTTTGGAACCCGAGATGCCTACGGGGGGCGTTCGGTCTTGGAGGCAGGCATGCGGAGTGTTCTCAGCGCCCCCAACTCCCCAACCAGAGCCCTGGGTCTAGCGTAGCAAGCCACCCCGCCTTGCTCAAAGGCAGCCCGAAGTCAAGGGCGCCACCAGAGACCCTGGGCAGCAGTCCACCGCTGTGGCCCCTCCCCAGCCAACCTTCCCCTGACACACCCCCCCCCCACGCACCCCCCATCACCAGGACAGGACTGAGAGATACCGGAGCCCGGCTGACATAGACAGACACACAGACACACAGGGAAAGACAGAGAGACACACGGAGCGGTAGTCGGAGCGAGAGAGGTAGAGAGAGACACGGGGAGACCGAGGATCCAACACACAGACCCGCACTGAACCCCCGAACAGACACACAGAGATCCTGACCTGGATGCGGATGGGGACACGGAAAGGGACAGCCTCGCCGGTGCACGCAAGGGACCCAGACACACACCACACACACCGGAGGCTGTGTTGGCGAGGCAGCTAGCCTCTGGGGGTGTGGTGGAGCTTGGCCAGGTTTTGGCAAGCTGACCGCGCCCTGGTGCTGCTAGAGGAGCCCCTCGGAGCGCCAGGAAGCACAGCCAAGTTGCCTGGAATCCCCTTCTGCTCCCATGCCTGCCCAGCAACTACACTGGCCTAGGGGCATGCGGGGGACTCTTTCCTTGGTCTCGTCGTTTATTTGGGGGTACCCCTCGACGCCGACGCCGTGGTGCCGGGCGCGCCCCCACTGCCTTGCTGAGGGAGCGGGCCTCGCTGTTAGGTGCGCTGCTGTGGGGAGAAGGACTTAGGCTCAGGGTGCCAGCGGCCCCAAGGTCCAGGGCGGTCGGCCATCTTTGGTGCTGGGCAGAGGGAGCGAGGGCCCAGGGCGGGGCCCAGGGGCAAAGGGACGGTGGTCGGCGGGAAGGAAGAGAAGGCCCTGCGGGGCTGGAGCGCAGCGCAGGGCTGGTGGGAGAAGGTGTAGGCGTGCCCAGTCACCAGGGGGAGCCGGTTGTCCGGTGGCTTGGGCATCCAGGGCGACCCAAGGGAAAGGCGAGGGGCGGCGGCATGAGGGCCCCAAGGGCAGGAACGAGGGAGGGCACGCATGGGAGGCAGGGTGAACTCCCGCACGCGCTCCCCCCTCCCCATCGCCCCCCAGTCCTCGCCACCTTCGCCCACTCCCTCCCTCCGTAGCGGCTGCCCTCTCTGAGGCCTCAGCCTCCACACCCCGTTCCCATCGCCCCCCAGCGAGCCCCACTGGTTCCTGTGAGGGTGGGCCTTGTGACTTGGAGTTGGAGGAGCTGGATTCGAGCCGCCTGTCGCTGCAGCGGGCGGCTCCAGCGGGCCTATGAACCGCCGTGGGGTGCCCGGGGGTAAGGGGGCAACGGGGCAAGGGATGTTTGGAGGAAGGCTTGCTGGGCAAAGGGGGACGGTGGAGACACAGGGAGAAGAAGGGAGGCCGAAGGAGAAAGAAAAAAGCCAAGAAAGTAGCCTCAGAACAAGAGTGCAGGGCACCCGGGAACGGTCTCCCATCCAAGTCCTGAGCGGATCCGACCCTGCTTAGCTTCCAAGAGCAGAAGAGATGCGCTGCCATCAGGCCGCTAGGGCCAAAGGCCTGAGAGGCTGATGCTGCGACTCCCAGCAGACTGCTCTTGGCCTCCGAGCCCCAGCGTGCTCCTCTCGTCAACCCCTCCGCCTGCCCTGGCCTTGGCTCCTGCGTGCCTGCGCGCCTGCCTTGGGGTGAGGCGCCTCCAGCATCTCAGAGTCGCAGAAGTCCCGGCGATCTCCCCAACTGTCTCTGGACTTCCCAGCCGGACCGCCCCCTCCGCCGCCGCTCCCGCCGCCGTCGCCTCCTCCTACGCCGCCGCCGCCGCCGCCACTGCCACTGTGGTTTGGAACCCGAGATGCCTAGGGGGGGCGTTCGGTCTTGGAGGCAGGCATGCGGAGTGTTCACAGCGCCCCGAACTCCCCAACCAGAGACCCTGGGCAGCAGTCCACCCCCGTGGCCCCACCCCCGCCAACCTTCCCCTGACAACCCCCCACGCACCCCCCATCACCAGGACAGGACTGAGAGATACGGGAGCCCGGCTGACAGAGACAGACACACAGACACACAGGGAAAGACAGAGAGGCACACGGAGGGGTAGTCGGAGCGAGAGAGGAAGAGAGAGACACGGGGAGAACGAGGATCCAACACACAGACCCGCACTGAACCCACGAAGAGACAGACAGAGACCCTGACCTGGATGCGGATGGGGACACGGAAAGGGACGGACTCGCCGGTGCACGCAAGGGACCCAGACACACACCACACACACCGGAGGCTGTGTTGGCGAGGCAGCTAGCCTCTGGGGGTGTGGTGGAGCTTGGCCAGGTTTTGGCAAGCTGACCGCGCCCTGGTGCTGCTAGAGGAGCCCCTCGGAGCGCCAGGAAGCACAGCCAAGTTGCCTGGAATCCCCTTCTGCTCCCATGCCTGCCCAGCAACCACACTGGCCTGGGGGCATGCGGGGGACTCTTTCCTTGGTCTCGTCGTTTATTTGGGGGTACCCCTCGACGCCGACGCCGTGGTGCCGGGCGCGCCCCCACTGCCTTGCTGAGGGAGCGGGCCTTGCTGTTAGCTGCGCTGCTGTGGGGAGAAGGACTTCGGCCCAGGGTGCCAGCGGCCCCGAGGGCCAGGGCGGTCGGCCATTTTGGTGCTGGGCAGAGGGAGGGAGGGCCCAGGGCGGGGCCCAGGGGCAAAGGGACGGTGGTCGGCGGGAAGGAAGAGAAGGCCCTGCGGGGCTGGAGCGCAGCCCAGGGCTGGTGGGAGAAGGTGTAGGCGTGCCCAGTCACCAGGGGGAGCCGGTTGTTCGGCGGCTTGGGCATCCAGGGCGGCCCAAGGGAATGGCGAGGGGCGGCGGCATGAGGGCCCCAAGGCCAGGAACCAGGGAGTGCACGCATGGGAGGCAGGGTGAACTCCCGCCCGCGCTCCCCCCGCCCCATCGCCCCCCCAGTCCTCGCCACCTTCGCCCACTCCCTCCCTCCGAAGCGGCAGCCCTCTCTGCCGCCTCAGCCTCCCCACCCCCTTCCCATCGCCCCCCCGCGAGCCCCACTGGTTCCTGTGAGGGTGGGCCTTGTTGCTTGGAGTTGGAGGAGCTGGGTTGGAGCCGCCAGTCCCTGCAGCGGGCGGCTCCAGCGGGCCTGTGAATCGCCGTGGGGTGCCCGGGAGTAAGGGGGCAGCGGAGCAAGGGATGTTTGGAGGAAGGCTTGCTGGGCAAAGGGGGGCGGTGGAGGCACAGGGAGAAGAAGGGAGGCCGAAGGAGAAAGAAAAAAGCCAAGAAAGTAGCCTCAGAACCAGAGTCCAGGGCACCCGGGAACGGTCTCCCATCCAAGTCCTGAGCGGATCCGACCCTGCTTAGCTTCCAAGAGCAGAAGAGATGCGCTGCCATCAGGCCGCTAGGGCCAGAGGCCTGAGGTGCTGCTGCTGCGACCCACAGCAGACTGCTCTGGGCCTCCGAGCCCCAGCGTGCTCCTCTCGTCAACCCCTCCGCCTGCCCTGGCCTTGGCTCCTGCGTGCCTGCGAGCCTGCCTTGGGGTGAGGCGCCTCCAGCATCTCAGAGTCCCAGAAGTCCCGGCGATCTCCCCAACTGTCTCTGGACTTCCCAGCCGGACCGCCCCCTCCGCCGCCGCTCCCGCCGCCGCCGCCTCCTCCTACGCCGCCGCCGCCGCCGCCACTGCCACTGTGGTTTGGAACCCGAGATGCCTAGGGGGGGCGTTCGGTCTTGGAGGCAGGCATGCGGAGTGTTCACAGCGCCCCGAACTCCCCAACCAGAGACCCTGGGCAGCAGTCCACCCCCGTGGCCCCTCCCCCGCCAACCTTCCCCTGACACCCCCCCCACGCACCCCCCATCACCAGGACAGGACTGAGCGATACGGGAGCCCGGCTGACAGAGACAGACACACAGACACACAGGGAAAGACAGACAGGCACACGGAGGGGTAGTCGGAGCGAGAGAGGAAGAGAGAGACACGGGGAGAACGAGGATCCAACACTCAGACCCGCACTGAACCCCCGAACAGACACACAGAGACCCTGACCTGGATGCGGATGGGGATACGGAAAGGGACGGACTCGCCGGTGCACGCAAGGGACCCAGACACACACCACACACACCGGAGGCTGTGTTGGCGAGGCAGCTAGGCTCTGGGGGTGTGGTGGAGCTTGGCCAGGTTTTGGCAAGCTCACCGCGCCCTGGTGCTGCTAGAGGAGCCCCTCGGAGCGCCAGGAAGCACAGCCAAGTTGCCTGGAATCCCCTTCTGCTCCCATGCCTGCCCAGCAACCACACTGGCCTGGGGGCATGCGGGGGACTCTTTCCTTGGTCTCGTCGTTTATTTGGGGGTACCCCTCGACGCCGACGCCGTGGTGCCGGGCGCGCCCCCACTGCCTTGCTGAGGGAGGGGGCCTTGCTGTTAGCTGCGCTGCTGTGGGGAGAAAGACTTCGGCCCAGGGTGCCAGCGGCCCCGAGGGCCAGGGCGGTCGGCCATCTTTGGTGCTGGGCAGAGGGAGGGAGGGCCCAGGGCGGGGCCCAGGGGCAAAGGGACGGTGGTCGGCGGGAAGGAAGAGAAGGCCCTGCGGAGCTGGAGTGCAGCCCAGGGCTGGTGGGAGAAGGTGTAGGCGTGCCCAGTCACCAGGGGGAGCCGGTTGTCCGGCGGCTTGGGCATCCAGGGCGGCCCAAGGGAATGGCGAGGGGCGGCGGCATGAGGGCCCCAAGGCCAGGAACCAGGGAGTGCACGCATGGGAGGCAGGGTCAACTCCCGCACGCCCTCCCCCGGCCCCAACGCCCCCCCAGTCCTCGCCACCTTCGCCCACTCCCTCCCTCCGTTGCGGCTGTCCTCTCTGCTGCCTCAACCTCCCCACCCCGTTCCCATCGCCGCCCAGCGAGCCCCACTGGTTCCTGTGAGGGTGGGCCTTGTTGCTTGGAGTTGGAGGAGCTGGGTTGGAGCCGCCAGTCCCTGCAGCGGGCGGCTCCAGCGGGCCTGTGAATCGCCGTGGGGTGCCCGGGAGTAAGGGGGCAGCGGAGCAAGGGATGTTTGGAGGAAGGCTTGCTGGGCAAAGGGGGGCGGTGGAGGCACAGGGAGAAGAAGGGAGGCCGAAGGAGAAAGAAAAAAGCCAAGAAAGTAGCCTCAGAACCAGAGTCCAGGGCACCCGGGAACGGTCTCCCATCCAAGTCCTGACCGGATCCGACCCTGCTTAGCTTCCAAGAGCAGAAGAGATGCGCTGCCATCAGGCCACTAGGGCCATAGGCCTGAGAGGCTGCTGCTGCGACCCACATCAGACTGCTCTGGGCCTCCGGGCCCCAGCGTGCTCCTCTTGTCACCCCTCCACCTGCCCTGTGCTTTGCTCCTGCGTGCCTGCGAGCCTGCCTTGGGGTGAGGCGCCTCCAGCATCTCAGAGTCGCAGAAGTCCTGGCGATCTCCCCAAGTGTCTCTGGACTTCCCAGCAGGACCGCCCCCTCCGCCGCCGCTCCCGCCGCCGCCTCCTCCTCCTCCTCCTCCTCCTCCCCCGCCGCCACCGCCGCCTCCGCCGCCGCTGTCGTTTGGAACCCGAGATGCCTAGGGGGGGCGTTCGGTCTTGGAGGCAGGCATGCGGAGTGTTCTCAGCGCCCCCAACTCCCCAACCGCAGCCCTGGGTCTAGCGTGGCAAGCCACCCCGCCTTGCTCAATGGCGGCCCGAAGTCAAGGGCGCCACCAGAGACCCTGGGCAGCAGTCCACCGCCGTGGCCCGTCCCCCTCTATCCTTCCCGTGACACCCCTCCCCCACGAACCCCCCATCACCAGGACAGGACTGAGAGATACGGGAGCCCGGCTGACATAGACAGACACAAAGACACACAGGGAAAGCCAGAGATACGCACGGAGGGGTAGTCGGAGCGAGAGAGGAAGAGAGAGACACGGGGAGACCGAGGATCCAACACACAGACCCGCACTGAACCCCCGAACAGACACACAGAGATCCTGACCTGGATGCGGATGGGGACACGGAAAGGGACAGCCTCGCCGGTGCACGCAAGGGACCCAGACACACACCACACACACCGGAGGCTGTGTTGGCGAGGCAGCTAGCCTCTGGGGGTGTGGTGGAGCTTGGCCAGGTTTTGGCAAGCTGACCGCGCCCTGGTGCTGCTAGAGGAGCCCCTCGGAGCGCCAGGAAGCACAGCCAAGTTGCCTGGAATCCCCTTCTGCTCCCATGCCTGCCCAGCAACTACACTGGCCTGGGGGCATGCGGGGGACTCTTTCCTTGGTCTCGTCGTTTATTTGGGGGTACCCCTCGACGCCGACGCCGTGGTGCCGGGCGCGCCCCCACTGCCTTGCTGAGGGAGCGGGCCTCGCTGTTAGGTGCGCTGCTGTGGGGAGAAGGACTTAGGCTCAGGGTGCCAGCGGCCCCAAGGTCCAGGGCGGTCGGCCATCTTTGGTGCTGGGCAGAGGGAGCGAGGGCCCAGGGCGGGGCCCAGGGGCAAAGGGACGGTGGTCGGCCGGAAGGAAGAGAAGGCCCTGCGGGGCTGGAGCGCAGCGCAGGGCTGGTGGGAGAAGGTGTAGGCGTGCCCAGTCACCAGGGGGAGCCTGTTGTCCGGTGGCTTGGGCATCCAGGGCGACCCAAGGGAAAGGCGAGGGGCGGCGGCATGAGGGCCCCAAGGGCAGGAACGAGGGAGGGCACGCATGGGAGGCAGGGTGAACTCCCGCACGCGCTCCCCCCTCCCCATCGCCCCCCAGTCCTCGCCACCTTCGCCCACTCCCTCCCTCCGTAGCGGCTGCCCTCTCTGAGGCCTCAGCCTCCACACCCCGTTCCCATCGCCCCCCAGCGAGCCCCACTGGTTCCTGTGAGGGTGGGCCTTGTGACTTGGAGTTGGAGGAGCTGGATTCGAGCCGCCTGTCGCTGCAGCGGGCGGCTCCAGCGGGCCTATGAACCGCCGTGGGGTGCCCGGGGGTAAGGGGGCAACGGGGCAAGGGATGTTTGGAGGAAGGCTTGCTGGGCAAAGGGGGGCGGTGGAGGCACAGGGAGAAGAAGGGAGGCCGAAGGAGAAAGAAAAAAGCCAAGAAAGTAGCCTCAGAACAAGAGTGCAGGGCACCCGGGAACGGTCTCCCATCCAAGTCCTGAGCGGATCCGACCCTGCTTAGCTTCCAAGAGCAGAAGAGATGCGCTGCCATCAGGCCGCTAGGGCCAAAGGCCTGAGAGGCTGATGCTGCGACTCCCAGCAGACTGCTCTTGGCCTCCGAGCCCCAGCGTGCTCCTCTCGTCAACCCCTCCGCCTGCCCTGGCCTTGGCTCCTGCGTGCCTGCGCGCCTGCCTTGGGGTGAGGCGCCTCCAGCATCTCAGAGTCGCAGAAGTCCCGGCGATCTCCCCAACTGTCTCTGGACTTCCCAGCCGGACCGCCCCCTCCGCCGCCGCTCCCGCCGCCGTCGCCTCCTCCTACGCCGCCGCCGCCGCCGCCGCCGCCACTGTGGTTTGGAACCCGAGATGCCTAGGGGGGGCGTTCGGTCTTGGAGGCAGGCATGCGGAGTGTTCACAGCGCCCCGAACTCCCCAACCAGAGACCCTGGGCAGCAGTCCACCCCCGTGGCCCCACCCCCGCCAACCTTCCCCTGACAACCCCCCACGCACCCCCCATCACCAGGACAGGACTGAGAGATACGGGAGCCCGGCTGACAGAGACAGACACACAGACACACAGGGAAAGACAGAGAGGCACACGGAGGGGTAGTCGGAGCGAGAGAGGAAGAGAGAGACACGGGGAGAACGAGGATCCAACACACAGACCCGCACTGAACCCCCGAACAGACAGACAGAGACCCTGACCTGGATGCGGATGGGGACACGGAAAGGGACGGACTCGCCGGTGCACGCAAGGGACCCAGACACACACCACACACACCGGAGGCTGTGTTGGCGAGGCAGCTAGCCTCTGGGGGTGTGGTGGAGCTTGGCCAGGTTTTGGCAAGCTGACCGCGCCCTGGTGCTGCTAGAGGAGCCCCTCGGAGCGCCAGGAAGCACAGCCAAGTTGCCTGGAATCCCCTTCTGCTCCCATGCCTGCCCAGCAACCACACTGGCCTGGGGGCATGCGGGGGACTCTTTCCTTGGTCTCGTCGTTTATTTGGGGGTACCCCTCGACGCCGACGCCGTGGTGCCGGGCGCGCCCCCACTGCCTTGCTGAGGGAGCGGGCCTTGCTGTTAGCTGCGCTGCTGTGGGGAGAAGGACTTCGGCCCAGGGTGCCAGCGGCCCCGAGGGCCAGGGCGGTCGGCCATTTTGGTGCTGGGCAGAGGGAGGGAGGGCCCAGGGCGGGGCCCAGGGGCAAAGGGACGGTGGTCGGCGGGAAGGAAGAGAAGGCCCTGCGGGGCTGGAGCGCAGCCCAGGGCTGGTGGGAGAAGGTGTAGGCGTGCCCAGTCACCAGGGGGAGCCGGTTGTTCGGCGGCTTGGGCATCCAGGGCGGCCCAAGGGAATGGCGAGGGGCGGCGGCATGAGGGCCCCAAGGCCAGGAACCAGGGAGTGCACGCATGGGAGGCAGGGTGAACTCCCGCCCGCGCTCCCCCCGCCCCATCGCCCCCCCAGTCCTCGCCACCTTCGCCCACTCCCTCCCTCCGAAGCGGCAGCCCTCTCTGCCGCCTCAGCCTCCCCACCCCCTTCCCATCGCCCCCCCGCGAGCCCCACTGGTTCCTGTGAGGGTGGGCCTTGTGACTTGGAGTTGGAGGAGCTGGGTTGGAGCCGCCTGTCGCTGCAGCGGGCGGCTCCAGCGGGCCTGTGAACCGCCGTGGGGTGCCCGGGGGTAAGGGGGCAACGGGGCAAGGGATGTTTGGAGGAAGGCTTGCTGGGCAAAGGGGGGCGGTGGAGGCACAGGGAGAAGAAGGGAGGCCGAAGGAGAAAGAAAAAAGCCAAGAAAGTAGCCTCAGAACAAGAGTGCAGGGCACCCGGGAACGGTCTCCCATCCAAGTCCTGAGCGGATCCGACCCTGCTTAGCTTCCAAGAGCAGAAGAGATGCGCTGCCATCAGGCCGCTAGGGCCAGAGGCCTGAGAGGCTGCTGCTGCGACCCACAGCAGACTGCTCTGGGCCTCCGAGCCCCAGCGTGCTCCTCTCGTCAACCCCTCCGCCTGCCCTGGCCTTGGCTCCTGCGTGCCTGCGAGCCTGCCTTGGGGTGAGGCGCCTCCAGCATCTCAGAGTCCCAGAAGTCCCGGCGATCTCCCCAACTGTCTCTGGACTTCCCAGCCGGACCGCCCCCTCCGCCGCCGCTCCCGCCGCCGCCGCCTCCTCCTACGCCGCCGCCGCCGCCGCCACTGCCACTGTGGTTTGGAACCCGAGATGCCTAGGGGGGGCGTTCGGTCTTGGAGGCAGGCATGCGGAGTGTTCACAGCGCCCCGAACTCCCCAACCAGAGACCCTGGGCAGCAGTCCACCCCCGTGGCCCCTCCCCCGCCAACCTTCCCCTGACACCCCCCCCACGCACCCCCCATCACCAGGACAGGACTGAGCGATACGGGAGCCCGGCTGACAGAGACAGACACACAGACACACAGGGAAAGACAGACAGGCACACGGAGGGGTAGTCGGAGCGAGAGAGGAAGAGAGAGACACGGGGAGAACGAGGATCCAACACTCAGACCCGCACTGAACCCCCGAACAGACACACAGAGACCCTGACCTGGATGCGGATGGGGATACGGAAAGGGACGGACTCGCCGGTGCACGCAAGGGACCCAGACACACACCACACACACCGGAGGCTGTGTTGGCGAGGCAGCTAGGCTCTGGGGGTGTGGTGGAGCTTGGCCAGGTTTTGGCAAGCTCACCGCGCCCTGGTGCTGCTAGAGGAGCCCCTCGGAGCGCCAGGAAGCACAGCCAAGTTGCCTGGAATCCCCTTCTGCTCCCATGCCTGCCCAGCAACCACACTGGCCTGGGGGCATGCGGGGGACTCTTTCCTTGGTCTCGTCGTTTATTTGGGGGTACCCCTCGACGCCGACGCCGTGGTGCCGGGCGCGCCCCCACTGCCTTGCTGAGGGAGGGGGCCTTGCTGTTAGCTGCGCTGCTGTGGGGAGAAAGACTTCGGCCCAGGGTGCCAGCGGCCCCGAGGGCCAGGGCGGTCGGCCATCTTTGGTGCTGGGCAGAGGGAGGGAGGGCCCAGGGCGGGGCCCAGGGGCAAAGGGACGGTGGTCGGCGGGAAGGAAGAGAAGGCCCTGCGGAGCTGGAGTGCAGCCCAGGGCTGGTGGGAGAAGGTGTAGGCGTGCCCAGTCACCAGGGGGAGCCGGTTGTCCGGCGGCTTGGGCATCCAGGGCGGCCCAAGGGAATGGCGAGGGGCGGCGGCATGAGGGCCCCAAGGCCAGGAACCAGGGAGTGCACGCATGGGAGGCAGGGTCAACTCCCGCACGCCCTCCCCCGGCCCCAACGCCCCCCCAGTCCTCGCCACCTTCGCCCACTCCCTCCCTCCGTTGCGGCTGTCCTCTCTGCTGCCTCAACCTCCCCACCCCGTTCCCATCGCCGCCCAGCGAGCCCCACTGGTTCCTGTGAGGGTGGGCCTTGTTGCTTGGAGTTGGAGGAGCTGGGTTGGAGCCGCCAGTCCCTGCAGCGGGCGGCTCCAGCGGGCCTGTGAATCGCCGTGGGGTGCCCGGGAGTAAGGGGGCAGCGGAGCAAGGGATGTTTGGAGGAAGGCTTGCTGGGCAAAGGGGGGCGGTGGAGGCACAGGGAGAAGAAGGGAGGCCGAAGGAGAAAGAAAAAAGCCAAGAAAGTAGCCTCAGAACCAGAGTCCAGGGCACCCGGGAACGGTCTCCCATCCAAGTCCTGACCGGATCCGACCCTGCTTAGCTTCCAAGAGCAGAAGAGATGCGCTGCCATCAGGCCACTAGGGCCATAGGCCTGAGAGGCTGCTGCTGCGACCCACATCAGACTGCTCTGGGCCTCCGGGCCCCAGCGTGCTCCTCTTGTCACCCCTCCACCTGCCCTGTGCTTTGCTCCTGCGTGCCTGCGAGCCTGCCTTGGGGTGAGGCGCCTCCAGCATCTCAGAGTCGCAGAAGTCCTGGCGATCTCCCCAAGTGTCTCTGGACTTCCCAGCAGGACCGCCCCCTCCGCCGCCGCTCCCGCCGCCGCCTCCTCCTCCTCCTCCTCCTCCTCCCCCGCCGCCACCGCCGCCTCCGCCGCCGCTGTCGTTTGGAACCCGAGATGCCTAGGGGGGGCGTTCGGTCTTGGAGGCAGGCATGCGGAGTGTTCTCAGCGCCCCCAACTCCCCAACCGCAGCCCTGGGTCTAGCGTGGCAAGCCACCCCGCCTTGCTCAATGGCGGCCCGAAGTCAAGGGCGCCACCAGAGACCCTGGGCAGCAGTCCACCGCCGTGGCCCGTCCCCCTCTATCCTTCCCGTGACACCCCTCCCCCACGAACCCCCCATCACCAGGACAGGACTGAGAGATACGGGAGCCCGGCTGACATAGACAGACACAAAGACACACAGGGAAAGCCAGAGATACGCACGGAGGGGTAGTCGGAGCGAGAGAGGAAGAGAGAGACACGGGGAGACCGAGGATCCAACACACAGACCCGCACTGAACCCCCGAACAGACACACAGAGATCCTGACCTGGATGCGGATGGGGACACGGAAAGGGACAGCCTCGCCGGTGCACGCAAGGGACCCAGACACACACCACACACACCGGAGGCTGTGTTGGCGAGGCAGCTAGCCTCTGGGGGTGTGGTGGAGCTTGGCCAGGTTTTGGCAAGCTGACCGCGCCCTGGTGCTGCTAGAGGAGCCCCTCGGAGCGCCAGGAAGCACAGCCAAGTTGCCTGGAATCCCCTTCTGCTCCCATGCCTGCCCAGCAACTACACTGGCCTGGGGGCATGCGGGGGACTCTTTCCTTGGTCTCGTCGTTTATTTGGGGGTACCCCTCGACGCCGACGCCGTGGTGCCGGGCGCGCCCCCACTGCCTTGCTGAGGGAGCGGGCCTCGCTGTTAGGTGCGCTGCTGTGGGGAGAAGGACTTAGGCTCAGGGTGCCAGCGGCCCCAAGGTCCAGGGCGGTCGGCCATCTTTGGTGCTGGGCAGAGGGAGCGAGGGCCCAGGGCGGGGCCCAGGGGCAAAGGGACGGTGGTCGGCGGGAAGGAAGAGAAGGCCCTGCGGGGCTGGAGCGCAGCGCAGGGCTGGTGGGAGAAGGTGTAGGCGTGCCCAGTCACCAGGGGGAGCCTGTTGTCCGGTGGCTTGGGCATCCAGGGCGACCCAAGGGAAAGGCGAGGGGCGGCGGCATGAGGGCCCCAAGGGCAGGAACGAGGGAGGGCACGCATGGGAGGCAGGGTGAACTCCCGCACGCGCTCCCCCCTCCCCATCGCCCCCCAGTCCTCGCCACCTTCGCCCACTCCCTCCCTTCGTAGCGGCTGCCCTCTCTGAGGCCTCAGCCTCCACACCCCGTTCCCATCGCCCCCCAGCGAGCCCCACTGGTTCCTGTGAGGGTGGGCCTTGTGGCTTGGAGTTGGAGGAGCTGGGTTGGAGCCGCCTGCCCCTGCAGCGGGTGGCTCCAGCGGGCCTGTGAACCGCCGTGGGGTGCGTGGGGGGTGAGGGGGCAGCGGGGCAGGGGGTGTCTGGAGGAAGGCTTGCTGGGCAAGGGGGGGCGGTGGTGGCACAGGGAGAAGAAGCGAGGCCGAAGGAGAAAGAAAAAAGCCAAGAAAGTAGCCTCAGAACCAGAGTCCAGGGCACCCGGGAACGGTCTCCCATCCAAGTCCTGACCGGACCCGACCCTGCTTAGCTTCCAAGAGCAGAAGAGATGCGCTGCCATCAGGCCGCTAGGGCCATAGCCCTGAGAGGCTGCTGCTACGACCCACAGCAGACTGCTCTGCGCCTCCGAGCCCCAGCGTGCTCCTCTCGTCAACCCCTCCGCCTGCCCTGGCCTTTGCTCCTGCGTGCCTGCGAGCCTGCCTTGGGGTGAGGCGCCTCCAGCATCTCAGAGTCGCAGAGGTCGCGGCGATCTCCCCAACTGTCTCTGGACTTCCCAGCTGGACCGCCCCCGCCGCCGCCGCTCCCGCCGCCACCTCCTCCTCCTCCTCCTCCTCCTCCGCCGCCGCCGCCGCCACCGCCGCTGCTGCGGTTTGGAACCCGAGATGCCTACGGGGGGCGTTCGGTCTTGGAGGCAGGCATGCGGAGTGTTCTCAGCGCCCCCAACTCCCCAACCAGAGCCCTGGGTCTAGCGTAGCAAGCCACCCCGCCTTGCTCAAAGGCAGCCCGAAGTCAAGGGCGCCACCAGAGACCCTGGGCAGCAGTCCACCGCTGTGGCCCCTCCCCAGCCAACCTTCCCCTGACACACCCCCCCCCCACGCACCCCCCATCACCAGGACAGGACTGAGAGATACCGGAGCCCGGCTGACATAGACAGACACACAGACACACAGGGAAAGACAGAGAGACACACGGAGCGGTAGTCGGAGCGAGAGAGGTAGAGAGAGACACGGGGAGACCGAGGATCCAACACACAGACCCGCACTGAACCCCCGAACAGACACACAGAGATCCTGACCTGGATGCGGATGGGGACACGGAAAGGGACAGCCTCGCCGGTGCACGCAAGGGACCCAGACACACACCACACACACCGGAGGCTGTGTTGGCGAGGCAGCTAGCCTCTGGGGGTGTGGTGGAGCTTGGCCAGGTTTTGGCAAGCTGACCGCGCCCTGGTGCTGCTAGAGGAGCCCCTCGGAGCGCCAGGAAGCACAGCCAAGTTGCCTGGAATCCCCTTCTGCTCCCATGCCTGCCCAGCAACTACACTGGCCTAGGGGCATGCGGGGGACTCTTTCCTTGGTCTCGTCGTTTATTTGGGGGTACCCCTCGACGCCGACGCCGTGGTGCCGGGCGCGCCCCCACTGCCTTGCTGAGGGAGCGGGCCTCGCTGTTAGGTGCGCTGCTGTGGGGAGAAGGACTTAGGCTCAGGGTGCCAGCGGCCCCAAGGTCCAGGGCGGTCGGCCATCTTTGGTGCTGGGCAGAGGGAGCGAGGGCCCAGGGCGGGGCCCAGGGGCAAAGGGACGGTGGTCGGCGGGAAGGAAGAGAAGGCCCTGCGGGGCTGGAGCGCAGCGCAGGGCTGGTGGGAGAAGGTGTAGGCGTGCCCAGTCACCAGGGGGAGCCGGTTGTCCGGTGGCTTGGGCATCCAGGGCGACCCAAGGGAAAGGCGAGGGGCGGCGGCATGAGGGCCCCAAGGGCAGGAACGAGGGAGGGCACGCATGGGAGGCAGGGTGAACTCCCGCACGCGCTCCCCCCTCCCCATCGCCCCCCAGTCCTCGCCACCTTCGCCCACTCCCTCCCTCCGTAGCGGCTGCCCTCTCTGAGGCCTCAGCCTCCACACCCCGTTCCCATCGCCCCCCAGCGAGCCCCACTGGTTCCTGTGAGGGTGGGCCTTGTGACTTGGAGTTGGAGGAGCTGGATTCGAGCCGCCTGTCGCTGCAGCGGGCGGCTCCAGCGGGCCTATGAACCGCCGTGGGGTGCCCGGGGGTAAGGGGGCAACGGGGCAAGGGATGTTTGGAGGAAGGCTTGCTGGGCAAAGGGGGACGGTGGAGACACAGGGAGAAGAAGGGAGGCCGAAGGAGAAAGAAAAAAGCCAAGAAAGTAGCCTCAGAACAAGAGTGCAGGGCACCCGGGAACGGTCTCCCATCCAAGTCCTGAGCGGATCCGACCCTGCTTAGCTTCCAAGAGCAGAAGAGATGCGCTGCCATCAGGCCGCTAGGGCCAAAGGCCTGAGAGGCTGATGCTGCGACTCCCAGCAGACTGCTCTTGGCCTCCGAGCCCCAGCGTGCTCCTCTCGTCAACCCCTCCGCCTGCCCTGGCCTTGGCTCCTGCGTGCCTGCGCGCCTGCCTTGGGGTGAGGCGCCTCCAGCATCTCAGAGTCGCAGAAGTCCCGGCGATCTCCCCAACTGTCTCTGGACTTCCCAGCCGGACCGCCCCCTCCGCCGCCGCTCCCGCCGCCGTCGCCTCCTCCTACGCCGCCGCCGCCGCCGCCACTGCCACTGTGGTTTGGAACCCGAGATGCCTAGGGGGGGCGTTCGGTCTTGGAGGCAGGCATGCGGAGTGTTCACAGCGCCCCGAACTCCCCAACCAGAGACCCTGGGCAGCAGTCCACCCCCGTGGCCCCACCCCCGCCAACCTTCCCCTGACAACCCCCCACGCACCCCCCATCACCAGGACAGGACTGAGAGATACGGGAGCCCGGCTGACAGAGACAGACACACAGACACACAGGGAAAGACAGAGAGGCACACGGAGGGGTAGTCGGAGCGAGAGAGGAAGAGAGAGACACGGGGAGAACGAGGATCCAACACACAGACCCGCACTGAACCCACGAAGAGACAGACAGAGACCCTGACCTGGATGCGGATGGGGACACGGAAAGGGACGGACTCGCCGGTGCACGCAAGGGACCCAGACACACACCACACACACCGGAGGCTGTGTTGGCGAGGCAGCTAGCCTCTGGGGGTGTGGTGGAGCTTGGCCAGGTTTTGGCAAGCTGACCGCGCCCTGGTGCTGCTAGAGGAGCCCCTCGGAGCGCCAGGAAGCACAGCCAAGTTGCCTGGAATCCCCTTCTGCTCCCATGCCTGCCCAGCAACCACACTGGCCTGGGGGCATGCGGGGGACTCTTTCCTTGGTCTCGTCGTTTATTTGGGGGTACCCCTCGACGCCGACGCCGTGGTGCCGGGCGCGCCCCCACTGCCTTGCTGAGGGAGCGGGCCTTGCTGTTAGCTGCGCTGCTGTGGGGAGAAGGACTTCGGCCCAGGGTGCCAGCGGCCCCGAGGGCCAGGGCGGTCGGCCATCTTTGGTGCTGGGCAGAGGGAGGGAGGGCCCAGGGCGGGGCCCAGGGGCAAAGGGACGGTGGTCAGCGGGAAGGAAGAGAAGGCCCTGCGGAGCTGGAGTGCAGCCCAGGGCTGGTGGGAGAAGGTGTAGGCGTGCCCAGTCACCAGGGGGAGCCGGTTGTCCGGCGGCTTGGGCATCCAGGGCGGCCCAAGGGAATGGCGAGGGGCGGCGGCATGAGGGCCCCAAGGCCAGGAACCAGGGAGTGCACGCATGGGAGGCAGGGTCAACTCCCGCACGCCCTCCCCCCGCCCCAACGCCCCCCCAGTCCTCGCCACCTTCGCCCACTCCCTCCCTCCGTTGCGGCTGTCCTCTCTGCTGCCTCAACCTCCCCACCCCGTTCCCATCGCCGCCCAGCGAGCCCCACTGGTTCCTGTGAGGGTGGGCCTTGTTGCTTGGAGTTGGAGGAGCTGGGTTGGAGCCGCCAGTCCCTGCAGCGGGCGGCTCCAGCGGGCCTGTGAATCGCCGTGGGGTGCCCGGGAGTAAGGGGGCAGCGGAGCAAGGGATGTTTGGAGGAAGGCTTGCTGGGCAAAGGGGGGCGGTGGAGGCACAGGGAGAAGAAGGGAGGCCGAAGGAGAAAGAAAAAAGCCAAGAAAGTAGCCTCAGAACCAGAGTCCAGGGCACCCGGGAACGGTCTCCCATCCAAGTCCTGAGCGGATCCGACCCTGCTTAGCTTCCAAGAGCAGAAGAGATGCGCTGCCATCAGGCCGCTAGGGCCAGAGGCCTGAGGGGCTGCTGCTGCGACCCACAGCAGACTGCTCTGGGCCTCCGAGCCCCAGCGTGCTCCTCTCGTCAACCCCTCCGCCTGCCCTGGCCTTGGCTCCTGCGTGCCTGCGAGCCTGCCTTGGGGTGAGGCGCCTCCAGCATCTCAGAGTCCCAGAAGTCCCGGCGATCTCCCCAACTGTCTCTGGACTTCCCAGCCGGACCGCCCCCTCCGCCGCCGCTCCCGCCGCCGCCGCCTCCTCCTACGCCGCCGCCGCCGCCGCCACTGCCACTGTGGTTTGGAACCCGAGATGCCTAGGGGGGGCGTTCGGTCTTGGAGGCAGGCATGCGGAGTGTTCACAGCGCCCCGAACTCCCCAACCAGAGACCCTGGGCAGCAGTCCACCCCCGTGGCCCCTCCCCCGCCAACCTTCCCCTGACACCCCCCCCACGCACCCCCCATCACCAGGACAGGACTGAGCGATACGGGAGCCCGGCTGACAGAGACAGACACACAGACACACAGGGAAAGACAGACAGGCACACGGAGGGGTAGTCGGAGCGAGAGAGGAAGAGAGAGACACGGGGAGAACGAGGATCCAACACTCAGACCCGCACTGAACCCCCGAACAGACACACAGAGACCCTGACCTGGATGCGGATGGGGATACGGAAAGGGACGGACTCGCCGGTGCACGCAAGGGACCCAGACACACACCACACACACCGGAGGCTGTGTTGGCGAGGCAGCTAGGCTCTGGGGGTGTGGTGGAGCTTGGCCAGGTTTTGGCAAGCTCACCGCGCCCTGGTGCTGCTAGAGGAGCCCCTCGGAGCGCCAGGAAGCACAGCCAAGTTGCCTGGAATCCCCTTCTGCTCCCATGCCTGCCCAGCAACCACACTGGCCTGGGGGCATGCGGGGGACTCTTTCCTTGGTCTCGTCGTTTATTTGGGGGTACCCCTCGACGCCGACGCCGTGGTGCCGGGCGCGCCCCCACTGCCTTGCTGAGGGAGGGGGCCTTGCTGTTAGCTGCGCTGCTGTGGGGAGAAAGACTTCGGCCCAGGGTGCCAGCGGCCCCGAGGGCCAGGGCGGTCGGCCATCTTTGGTGCTGGGCAGAGGGAGGGAGGGCCCAGGGCGGGGCCCAGGGGCAAAGGGACGGTGGTCGGCGGGAAGGAAGAGAAGGCCCTGCGGAGCTGGAGTGCAGCCCAGGGCTGGTGGGAGAAGGTGTAGGCGTGCCCAGTCACCAGGGGGAGCCGGTTGTCCGGCGGCTTGGGCATCCAGGGCGGCCCAAGGGAATGGCGAGGGGCGGCGGCATGAGGGCCCCAAGGCCAGGAACCAGGGAGTGCACGCATGGGAGGCAGGGTCAACTCCCGCACGCCCTCCCCCGGCCCCAACGCCCCCCCAGTCCTCGCCACCTTCGCCCACTCCCTCCCTCCGTTGCGGCTGTCCTCTCTGCTGCCTCAACCTCCCCACCCCGTTCCCATCGCCGCCCAGCGAGCCCCACTGGTTCCTGTGAGGGTGGGCCTTGTTGCTTGGAGTTGGAGGAGCTGGGTTGGAGCCGCCAGTCCCTGCAGCGGGCGGCTCCAGCGGGCCTGTGAATCGCCGTGGGGTGCCCGGGAGTAAGGGGGCAGCGGAGCAAGGGATGTTTGGAGGAAGGCTTGCTGGGCAAAGGGGGGCGGTGGAGGCACAGGGAGAAGAAGGGAGGCCGAAGGAGAAAGAAAAAAGCCAAGAAAGTAGCCTCAGAACCAGAGTCCAGGGCACCCGGGAACGGTCTCCCATCCAAGTCCTGACCGGATCCGACCCTGCTTAGCTTCCAAGAGCAGAAGAGATGCGCTGCCATCAGGCCACTAGGGCCATAGGCCTGAGAGGCTGCTGCTGCGACCCACATCAGACTGCTCTGGGCCTCCGGGCCCCAGCGTGCTCCTCTTGTCACCCCTCCACCTGCCCTGTGCTTTGCTCCTGCGTGCCTGCGAGCCTGCCTTGGGGTGAGGCGCCTCCAGCATCTCAGAGTCGCAGAAGTCCTGGCGATCTCCCCAAGTGTCTCTGGACTTCCCAGCAGGACCGCCCCCTCCGCCGCCGCTCCCGCCGCCGCCTCCTCCTCCTCCTCCTCCTCCTCCCCCGCCGCCACCGCCGCCTCCGCCGCCGCTGTCCTTTGGAACCCGAGATGCCTAGGGGGGGCGTTCGGTCTTGGAGGCAGGCATGCGGAGTGTTCTCAGCGCCCCCAACTCCCCAACCGCAGCCCTGGGTCTAGCGTGGCAAGCCACCCCGCCTTGCTCAATGGCGGCCCGAAGTCAAGGGCGCCACCAGAGACCCTGGGCAGCAGTCCACCGCCGTGGCCCGTCCCCCTCTATCCTTCCCGTGACACCCCTCCCCCACGAACCCCCCATCACCAGGACAGGACTGAGAGATACGGGAGCCCGGCTGACATAGACAGACACAAAGACACACAGGGAAAGCCAGAGATACGCACGGAGGGGTAGTCGGAGCGAGAGAGGAAGAGAGAGACACGGGGAGACCGAGGATCCAACACACAGACCCGCACTGAACCCCCGAACAGACACACAGAGATCCTGACCTGGATGCGGATGGGGACACGGAAAGGGACAGCCTCGCCGGTGCACGCAAGGGACCCAGACACACACCACACACACCGGAGGCTGTGTTGGCGAGGCAGCTAGCCTCTGGGGGTGTGGTGGAGCTTGGCCAGGTTTTGGCAAGCTGACCGCGCCCTGGTGCTGCTAGAGGAGCCCCTCGGAGCGCCAGGAAGCACAGCCAAGTTGCCTGGAATCCCCTTCTGCTCCCATGCCTGCCCAGCAACTACACTGGCCTGGGGGCATGCGGGGGACTCTTTCCTTGGTCTCGTCGTTTATTTGGGGGTACCCCTCGACGCCGACGCCGTGGTGCCGGGCGCGCCCCCACTGCCTTGCTGAGGGAGCGGGCCTCGCTGTTAGGTGCGCTGCTGTGGGGAGAAGGACTTAGGCTCAGGGTGCCAGCGGCCCCAAGGTCCAGGGCGGTCGGCCATCTCTGGTGCTGGGCAGAGGGAGCGAGGGCCCAGGGCGGGGCCCAGGGGCAAAGGGACGGTGGTCGGCCGGAAGGAAGAGAAGGCCCTGCGGGGCTGGAGCGCAGCGCAGGGCTGGTGGGAGAAGGTGTAGGCGTGCCCAGTCACCAGGGGGAGCCTGTTGTCCGGTGGCTTGGGCATCCAGGGCGACCCAAGGGAAAGGCGAGGGGCGGCGGCATGAGGGCCCCAAGGGCAGGAACGAGGGAGGGCACGCATGGGAGGCAGGGTGAACTCCCGCACGCGCTCCCCCCTCCCCATCGCCCCCCAGTCCTCGCCACCTTCGCCCACTCCCTCCCTCCGTAGCGGCTGCCCTCTCTGAGGCCTCAGCCTCCACACCCCGTTCCCATCGCCCCCCAGCGAGCCCCACTGGTTCCTGTGAGGGTGGGCCTTGTGACTTGGAGTTGGAGGAGCTGGATTCGAGCCGCCTGTCGCTGCAGCGGGCGGCTCCAGCGGGCCTATGAACCGCCGTGGGGTGCCCGGGGGTAAGGGGGCAACGGGGCAAGGGATGTTTGGAGGAAGGCTTGCTGGGCAAAGGGGGGCGGTGGAGGCACAGGGAGAAGAAGGGAGGCCGAAGGAGAAAGAAAAAAGCCAAGAAAGTAGCCTCAGAACAAGAGTGCAGGGCACCCGGGAACGGTCTCCCATCCAAGTCCTGAGCGGATCCGACCCTGCTTAGCTTCCAAGAGCAGAAGAGATGCGCTGCCATCAGGCCGCTAGGGCCAAAGGCCTGAGAGGCTGATGCTGCGACTCCCAGCAGACTGCTCTTGGCCTCCGAGCCCCAGCGTGCTCCTCTCGTCAACCCCTCCGCCTGCCCTGGCCTTGGCTCCTGCGTGCCTGCGCGCCTGCCTTGGGGTGAGGCGCCTCCAGCATCTCAGAGTCGCAGAAGTCCCGGCGATCTCCCCAAGTGTCTCTGGACTTCCCAGCCGGACCGCCCCCTCCGCCGCCGCTCCCGCCGCCGTCGCCTCCTCCTACGCCGCCGCCGCCGCCGCCACTGTGGTTTGGAACCCGAGATGCCTAGGGGGGGCGTTCGGTCTTGGAGGCAGGCATGCGGAGTGTTCACAGCGCCCCGAACTCCCCAACCAGAGACCCTGGGCAGCAGTCCACCCCCGTGGCCCCACCCCCGCCAACCTTCCCCTGACAACCCCCCACGCACCCCCCATCACCAGGACAGGACTGAGAGATACGGGAGCCCGGCTGACAGAGACAGACACACAGACACACAGGGAAAGACAGAGAGGCACACGGAGGGGTAGTCGGAGCGAGAGAGGAAGAGAGAGACACGGGGAGAACGAGGATCCAACACACAGACCCGCACTGAACCCCCGAACAGACAGACAGAGACCCTGACCTGGATGCGGATGGGGACACGGAAAGGGACGGACTCGCCGGTGCACGCAAGGGACCCAGACACACACCACACACACCGGAGGCTGTGTTGGCGAGGCAGCTAGCCTCTGGGGGTGTGGTGGAGCTTGGCCAGGTTTTGGCAAGCTGACCGCGCCCTGGTGCTGCTAGAGGAGCCCCTCGGAGCGCCAGGAAGCACAGCCAAGTTGCCTGGAATCCCCTTCTGCTCCCATGCCTGCCCAGCAACCACACTGGCCTGGGGGCATGCGGGGGACTCTTTCCTTGGTCTCGTCGTTTATTTGGGGGTACCCCTCGACGCCGACGCCGTGGTGCCGGGCGCGCCCCCACTGCCTTGCTGAGGGAGCGGGCCTTGCTGTTAGCTGCGCTGCTGTGGGGAGAAGGACTTCGGCCCAGGGTGCCAGCGGCCCCGAGGGCCAGGGCGGTCGGCCATTTTGGTGCTGGGCAGAGGGAGGGAGGGCCCAGGGCGGGGCCCAGGGGCAAAGGGACGGTGGTCGGCGGGAAGGAAGAGAAGGCCCTGCGGGGCTGGAGCGCAGCCCAGGGCTGGTGGGAGAAGGTGTAGGCGTGCCCAGTCACCAGGGGGAGCCGGTTGTTCGGCGGCTTGGGCATCCAGGGCGGCCCAAGGGAATGGCGAGGGGCGGCGGCATGAGGGCCCCAAGGCCAGGAACCAGGGAGTGCACGCATGGGAGGCAGGGTGAACTCCCGCCCGCGCTCCCCCCGCCCCATCGCCCCCCCAGTCCTCGCCACCTTCGCCCACTCCCTCCCTCCGAAGCGGCAGCCCTCTCTGCCGCCTCAGCCTCCCCACCCCCTTCCCATCGCCCCCCCGCGAGCCCCACTGGTTCCTGTGAGGGTGGGCCTTGTGACTTGGAGTTGGAGGAGCTGGGTTGGAGCCGCCTGTCGCTGCAGCGGGCGGCTCCAGCGGGCCTGTGAACCGCCGTGGGGTGCCCGGGGGTAAGGGGGCAACGGGGCAAGGGATGTTTGGAGGAAGGCTTGCTGGGCAAAGGGGGGCGGTGGAGGCACAGGGAGAAGAAGGGAGGCCGAAGGAGAAAGAAAAAAGCCAAGAAAGTAGCCTCAGAACAAGAGTGCAGGGCACCCGGGAACGGTCTCCCATCCAAGTCCTGAGCGGATCCGACCCTGCTTAGCTTCCAAGAGCAGAAGAGATGCGCTGCCATCAGGCCGCTAGGGCCAGAGGCCTGAGAGGCTGCTGCTGCGACCCACAGCAGACTGCTCTGGGCCTCCGAGCCCCAGCGTGCTCCTCTCGTCAACCCCTCCGCCTGCCCTGGCCTTGGCTCCTGCGTGCCTGCGAGCCTGCCTTGGGGTGAGGCGCCTCCAGCATCTCAGAGTCCCAGAAGTCCCGGCGATCTCCCCAACTGTCTCTGGACTTCCCAGCCGGACCGCCCCCTCCGCCGCCGCTCCCGCCGCCGCCGCCTCCTCCTACGCCGCCGCCGCCGCCGCCACTGCCACTGTGGTTTGGAACCCGAGATGCCTAGGGGGGGCGTTCGGTCTTGGAGGCAGGCATGCGGAGTGTTCACAGCGCCCCGAACTCCCCAACCAGAGACCCTGGGCAGCAGTCCACCCCCGTGGCCCCTCCCCCGCCAACCTTCCCCTGACACCCCCCCCACGCACCCCCCATCACCAGGACAGGACTGAGCGATACGGGAGCCCGGCTGACAGAGACAGACACACAGACACACAGGGAAAGACAGACAGGCACACGGAGGGGTAGTCGGAGCGAGAGAGGAAGAGAGAGACACGGGGAGAACGAGGATCCAACACTCAGACCCGCACTGAACCCCCGAACAGACACACAGAGACCCTGACCTGGATGCGGATGGGGATACGGAAAGGGACGGACTCGCCGGTGCACGCAAGGGACCCAGACACACACCACACACACCGGAGGCTGTGTTGGCGAGGCAGCTAGGCTCTGGGGGTGTGGTGGAGCTTGGCCAGGTTTTGGCAAGCTCACCGCGCCCTGGTGCTGCTAGAGGAGCCCCTCGGAGCGCCAGGAAGCACAGCCAAGTTGCCTGGAATCCCCTTCTGCTCCCATGCCTGCCCAGCAACCACACTGGCCTGGGGGCATGCGGGGGACTCTTTCCTTGGTCTCGTCGTTTATTTGGGGGTACCCCTCGACGCCGACGCCGTGGTGCCGGGCGCGCCCCCACTGCCTTGCTGAGGGAGGGGGCCTTGCTGTTAGCTGCGCTGCTGTGGGGAGAAAGACTTCGGCCCAGGGTGCCAGCGGCCCCGAGGGCCAGGGCGGTCGGCCATCTTTGGTGCTGGGCAGAGGGAGGGAGGGCCCAGGGCGGGGCCCAGGGGCAAAGGGACGGTGGTCGGCGGGAAGGAAGAGAAGGCCCTGCGGAGCTGGAGTGCAGCCCAGGGCTGGTGGGAGAAGGTGTAGGCGTGCCCAGTCACCAGGGGGAGCCGGTTGTCCGGCGGCTTGGGCATCCAGGGCGGCCCAAGGGAATGGCGAGGGGCGGCGGCATGAGGGCCCCAAGGCCAGGAACCAGGGAGTGCACGCATGGGAGGCAGGGTCAACTCCCGCACGCCCTCCCCCGGCCCCAACGCCCCCCCAGTCCTCGCCACCTTCGCCCACTCCCTCCCTCCGTTGCGGCTGTCCTCTCTGCTGCCTCAACCTCCCCACCCCGTTCCCATCGCCGCCCAGCGAGCCCCACTGGTTCCTGTGAGGGTGGGCCTTGTTGCTTGGAGTTGGAGGAGCTGGGTTGGAGCCGCCAGTCCCTGCAGCGGGCGGCTCCAGCGGGCCTGTGAATCGCCGTGGGGTGCCCGGGAGTAAGGGGGCAGCGGAGCAAGGGATGTTTGGAGGAAGGCTTGCTGGGCAAAGGGGGGCGGTGGAGGCACAGGGAGAAGAAGGGAGGCCGAAGGAGAAAGAAAAAAGCCAAGAAAGTAGCCTCAGAACCAGAGTCCAGGGCACCCGGGAACGGTCTCCCATCCAAGTCCTGACCGGATCCGACCCTGCTTAGCTTCCAAGAGCAGAAGAGATGCGCTGCCATCAGGCCACTAGGGCCATAGGCCTGAGAGGCTGCTGCTGCGACCCACATCAGACTGCTCTGGGCCTCCGGGCCCCAGCGTGCTCCTCTTGTCACCCCTCCACCTGCCCTGTGCTTTGCTCCTGCGTGCCTGCGAGCCTGCCTTGGGGTGAGGCGCCTCCAGCATCTCAGAGTCGCAGAAGTCCTGGCGATCTCCCCAAGTGTCTCTGGACTTCCCAGCAGGACCGCCCCCTCCGCCGCCGCTCCCGCCGCCGCCTCCTCCTCCTCCCCCGCCGCCACCGCCGCCTCCGCCGCCGCTGTCCTTTGGAACCCGAGATGCCTAGGGGGGGCGTTCGGTCTTGGAGGCAGGCATGCGGAGTGTTCTCAGCGCCCCCAACTCCCCAACCGCAGCCCTGGGTCTAGCGTGGCAAGCCACCCCGCCTTGCTCAATGGCGGCCCGAAGTCAAGGGCGCCACCAGAGACCCTGGGCAGCAGTCCACCGCCGTGGCCCGTCCCCCTCTATCCTTCCCGTGACACCCCTCCCCCACGAACCCCCCATCACCAGGACAGGACTGAGAGATACGGGAGCCCGGCTGACATAGACAGACACAAAGACACACAGGGAAAGCCAGAGATACGCACGGAGGGGTAGTCGGAGCGAGAGAGGAAGAGAGAGACACGGGGAGACCGAGGATCCAACACACAGACCCGCACTGAACCCCCGAACAGACACACAGAGATCCTGACCTGGATGCGGATGGGGACACGGAAAGGGACAGCCTCGCCGGTGCACGCAAGGGACCCAGACACACACCACACACACCGGAGGCTGTGTTGGCGAGGCAGCTAGCCTCTGGGGGTGTGGTGGAGCTTGGCCAGGTTTTGGCAAGCTGACCGCGCCCTGGTGCTGCTAGAGGAGCCCCTCGGAGCGCCAGGAAGCACAGCCAAGTTGCCTGGAATCCCCTTCTGCTCCCATGCCTGCCCAGCAACTACACTGGCCTGGGGGCATGCGGGGGACTCTTTCCTTGGTCTCGTCGTTTATTTGGGGGTACCCCTCGACGCCGACGCCGTGGTGCCGGGCGCGCCCCCACTGCCTTGCTGAGGGAGCGGGCCTCGCTGTTAGGTGCGCTGCTGTGGGGAGAAGGACTTAGGCTCAGGGTGCCAGCGGCCCCAAGGTCCAGGGCGGTCGGCCATCTTTGGTGCTGGGCAGAGGGAGCGAGGGCCCAGGGCGGGGCCCAGGGGCAAAGGGACGGTGGTCGGCGGGAAGGAAGAGAAGGCCCTGCGGGGCTGGAGCGCAGCGCAGGGCTGGTGGGAGAAGGTGTAGGCGTGCCCAGTCACCAGGGGGAGCCTGTTGTCCGGTGGCTTGGGCATCCAGGGCGACCCAAGGGAAAGGCGAGGGGCGGCGGCATGAGGGCCCCAAGGGCAGGAACGAGGGAGGGCACGCATGGGAGGCAGGGTGAACTCCCGCACGCGCTCCCCCCTCCCCATCGCCCCCCAGTCCTCGCCACCTTCGCCCACTCCCTCCCTTCGTAGCGGCTGCCCTCTCTGAGGCCTCAGCCTCCACACCCCGTTCCCATCGCCCCCCAGCGAGCCCCACTGGTTCCTGTGAGGGTGGGCCTTGTGGCTTGGAGTTGGAGGAGCTGGGTTGGAGCCGCCTGCCCCTGCAGCGGGTGGCTCCAGCGGGCCTGTGAACCGCCGTGGGGTGCGTGGGGGGTGAGGGGGCAGCGGGGCAGGGGGTGTCTGGAGGAAGGCTTGCTGGGCAAGGGGGGGCGGTGGTGGCACAGGGAGAAGAAGCGAGGCCGAAGGAGAAAGAAAAAAGCCAAGAAAGTAGCCTCAGAACCAGAGTCCAGGGCACCCGGGAACGGTCTCCCATCCAAGTCCTGACCGGACCCGACCCTGCTTAGCTTCCAAGAGCAGAAGAGATGCGCTGCCATCAGGCCGCTAGGGCCATAGCCCTGAGAGGCTGCTGCTACGACCCACAGCAGACTGCTCTGCGCCTCCGAGCCCCAGCGTGCTCCTCTCGTCAACCCCTCCGCCTGCCCTGGCCTTTGCTCCTGCGTGCCTGCGAGCCTGCCTTGGGGTGAGGCGCCTCCAGCATCTCAGAGTCGCAGAGGTCGCGGCGATCTCCCCAACTGTCTCTGGACTTCCCAGCTGGACCGCCCCCGCCGCCGCCGCTCCCGCCGCCACCTCCTCCTCCTCCTCCTCCTCCTCCGCCGCCGCCGCCGCCACCGCCGCTGCTGCGGTTTGGAACCCGAGATGCCTACGGGGGGCGTTCGGTCTTGGAGGCAGGCATGCGGAGTGTTCTCAGCGCCCCCAACTCCCCAACCAGAGCCCTGGGTCTAGCGTAGCAAGCCACCCCGCCTTGCTCAAAGGCAGCCCGAAGTCAAGGGCGCCACCAGAGACCCTGGGCAGCAGTCCACCGCTGTGGCCCCTCCCCAGCCAACCTTCCCCTGACACACCCCCCCCCCACGCACCCCCCATCACCAGGACAGGACTGAGAGATACCGGAGCCCGGCTGACATAGACAGACACACAGACACACAGGGAAAGACAGAGAGACACACGGAGCGGTAGTCGGAGCGAGAGAGGTAGAGAGAGACACGGGGAGACCGAGGATCCAACACACAGACCCGCACTGAACCCCCGAACAGACACACAGAGATCCTGACCTGGATGCGGATGGGGACACGGAAAGGGACAGCCTCGCCGGTGCACGCAAGGGACCCAGACACACACCACACACACCGGAGGCTGTGTTGGCGAGGCAGCTAGCCTCTGGGGGTGTGGTGGAGCTTGGCCAGGTTTTGGCAAGCTGACCGCGCCCTGGTGCTGCTAGAGGAGCCCCTCGGAGCGCCAGGAAGCACAGCCAAGTTGCCTGGAATCCCCTTCTGCTCCCATGCCTGCCCAGCAACTACACTGGCCTAGGGGCATGCGGGGGACTCTTTCCTTGGTCTCGTCGTTTATTTGGGGGTACCCCTCGACGCCGACGCCGTGGTGCCGGGCGCGCCCCCACTGCCTTGCTGAGGGAGCGGGCCTCGCTGTTAGGTGCGCTGCTGTGGGGAGAAGGACTTAGGCTCAGGGTGCCAGCGGCCCCAAGGTCCAGGGCGGTCGGCCATCTTTGGTGCTGGGCAGAGGGAGCGAGGGCCCAGGGCGGGGCCCAGGGGCAAAGGGACGGTGGTCGGCGGGAAGGAAGAGAAGGCCCTGCGGGGCTGGAGCGCAGCGCAGGGCTGGTGGGAGAAGGTGTAGGCGTGCCCAGTCACCAGGGGGAGCCGGTTGTCCGGTGGCTTGGGCATCCAGGGCGACCCAAGGGAAAGGCGAGGGGCGGCGGCATGAGGGCCCCAAGGGCAGGAACGAGGGAGGGCACGCATGGGAGGCAGGGTGAACTCCCGCACGCGCTCCCCCCTCCCCATCGCCCCCCAGTCCTCGCCACCTTCGCCCACTCCCTCCCTCCGTAGCGGCTGCCCTCTCTGAGGCCTCAGCCTCCACACCCCGTTCCCATCGCCCCCCAGCGAGCCCCACTGGTTCCTGTGAGGGTGGGCCTTGTGACTTGGAGTTGGAGGAGCTGGATTCGAGCCGCCTGTCGCTGCAGCGGGCGGCTCCAGCGGGCCTATGAACCGCCGTGGGGTGCCCGGGGGTAAGGGGGCAACGGGGCAAGGGATGTTTGGAGGAAGGCTTGCTGGGCAAAGGGGGACGGTGGAGACACAGGGAGAAGAAGGGAGGCCGAAGGAGAAAGAAAAAAGCCAAGAAAGTAGCCTCAAAACAAGAGTGCAGGGCACCCGGGAACGGTCTCCCATCCAAGTCCTGAGCGGATCCGACCCTGCTTAGCTTCCAAGAGCAGAAGAGATGCGCTGCCATCAGGCCGCTAGGGCCAAAGGCCTGAGAGGCTGATGCTGCGACTCCCAGCAGACTGCTCTTGGCCTCCGAGCCCCAGCGTGCTCCTCTCGTCAACCCCTCCGCCTGCCCTGGCCTTGGCTCCTGCGTGCCTGCGCGCCTGCCTTGGGGTGAGGCGCCTCCAGCATCTCAGAGTCGCAGAAGTCCCGGCGATCTCCCCAACTGTCTCTGGACTTCCCAGCCGGACCGCCCCCTCCGCCGCCGCTCCCGCCGCCGTCGCCTCCTCCTACGCCGCCGCCGCCGCCGCCACTGCCACTGTGGTTTGGAACCCGAGATGCCTAGGGGGGGCGTTCGGTCTTGGAGGCAGGCATGCGGAGTGTTCACAGCGCCCCGAACTCCCCAACCAGAGACCCTGGGCAGCAGTCCACCCCCGTGGCCCCACCCCCGCCAACCTTCCCCTGACAACCCCCCACGCACCCCCCATCACCAGGACAGGACTGAGAGATACGGGAGCCCGGCTGACAGAGACAGACACACAGACACACAGGGAAAGACAGAGAGGCACACGGAGGGGTAGTCGGAGCGAGAGAGGAAGAGAGAGACACGGGGAGAACGAGGATCCAACACACAGACCCGCACTGAACCCACGAAGAGACAGACAGAGACCCTGACCTGGATGCGGATGGGGACACGGAAAGGGACGGACTCGCCGGTGCACGCAAGGGACCCAGACACACACCACACACACCGGAGGCTGTGTTGGCGAGGCAGCTAGCCTCTGGGGGTGTGGTGGAGCTTGGCCAGGTTTTGGCAAGCTGACCGCGCCCTGGTGCTGCTAGAGGAGCCCCTCGGAGCGCCAGGAAGCACAGCCAAGTTGCCTGGAATCCCCTTCTGCTCCCATGCCTGCCCAGCAACCACACTGGCCTGGGGGCATGCGGGGGACTCTTTCCTTGGTCTCGTCGTTTATTTGGGGGTACCCCTCGACGCCGACGCCGTGGTGCCGGGCGCGCCCCCACTGCCTTGCTGAGGGAGCGGGCCTTGCTGTTAGCTGCGCTGCTGTGGGGAGAAGGACTTCGGCCCAGGGTGCCAGCGGCCCCGAGGGCCAGGGCGGTCGGCCATCTTTGGTGCTGGGCAGAGGGAGGGAGGGCCCAGGGCGGGGCCCAGGGGCAAAGGGACGGTGGTCAGCGGGAAGGAAGAGAAGGCCCTGCGGAGCTGGAGTGCAGCCCAGGGCTGGTGGGAGAAGGTGTAGGCGTGCCCAGTCACCAGGGGGAGCCGGTTGTCCGGCGGCTTGGGCATCCAGGGCGGCCCAAGGGAATGGCGAGGGGCGGCGGCATGAGGGCCCCAAGGCCAGAAACCAGGGAGTGCACGCATGGGAGGCAGGGTCAACTCCCGCACGCCCTCCCCCCGCCCCAACGCCCCCCCAGTCCTCGCCACCTTCGCCCACTCCCTCCCTCCGTTGCGGCTGTCCTCTCTGCTGCCTCAACCTCCCCACCCCGTTCCCATCGCCGCCCAGCGAGCCCCACTGGTTCCTGTGAGGGTGGGCCTTGTTGCTTGGAGTTGGAGGAGCTGGGTTGGAGCCGCCAGTCCCTGCAGCGGGCGGCTCCAGCGGGCCTGTGAATCGCCGTGGGGTGCCCGGGAGTAAGGGGGCAGCGGAGCAAGGGATGTTTGGAGGAAGGCTTGCTGGGCAAAGGGGGGCGGTGGAGGCACAGGGAGAAGAAGGGAGGCCGAAGGAGAAAGAAAAAAGCCAAGAAAGTAGCCTCAGAACAAGAGTGCAGGGCACCCGGGAACGGTCTCCCATCCAAGTCCTGAGCGGATCCGACCCTGCTTAGCTTCCAAGAGCAGAAGAGATGCGCTGCCATCAGGCCGCTAGGGCCAAAGGCCTGAGAGGCTGATGCTGCGACTCCCAGCAGACTGCTCTTGGCCTCCGAGCCCCAGCGTGCTCCTCTCGTCAACCCCTCCGCCTGCCCTGGCCTTGGCTCCTGCGTGCCTGCGCGCCTGCCTTGGGGTGAGGCGCCTCCAGCATCTCAGAGTCGCAGAAGTCCCGGCGATCTCCCCAACTGTCTCTGGACTTCCCAGCCGGACCGCCCCCTCCGCCGCCGCTCCCGCCGCCGTCGCCTCCTCCTACGCCGCCGCCGCCGCCGCCGCCGCCACTGTGGTTTGGAACCCGAGATGCCTAGGGGGGGCGTTCGGTCTTGGAGGCAGGCATGCGGAGTGTTCACAGCGCCCCGAACTCCCCAACCAGAGACCCTGGGCAGCAGTCCACCCCCGTGGCCCCTCCCCCGCCAACCTTCCCCTGACACCCCCCCCACGCACCCCCCATCACCAGGACAGGACTGAGCGATACGGGAGCCCGGCTGACAGAGACAGACACACAGACACACAGGGAAAGACAGACAGGCACACGGAGGGGTAGTCGGAGCGAGAGAGGAAGAGAGAGACACGGGGAGAACGAGGATCCAACACTCAGACCCGCACTGAACCCCCGAACAGACACACAGAGACCCTGACCTGGATGCGGATGGGGATACGGAAAGGGACGGACTCGCCGGTGCACGCAAGGGACCCAGACACACACCACACACACCGGAGGCTGTGTTGGCGAGGCAGCTAGGCTCTGGGGGTGTGGTGGAGCTTGGCCAGGTTTTGGCAAGCTCACCGCGCCCTGGTGCTGCTAGAGGAGCCCCTCGGAGCGCCAGGAAGCACAGCCAAGTTGCCTGGAATCCCCTTCTGCTCCCATGCCTGCCCAGCAACCACACTGGCCTGGGGGCATGCGGGGGACTCTTTCCTTGGTCTCGTCGTTTATTTGGGGGTACCCCTCGACGCCGACGCCGTGGTGCCGGGCGCGCCCCCACTGCCTTGCTGAGGGAGGGGGCCTTGCTGTTAGCTGCGCTGCTGTGGGGAGAAAGACTTCGGCCCAGGGTGCCAGCGGCCCCGAGGGCCAGGGCGGTCGGCCATCTTTGGTGCTGGGCAGAGGGAGGGAGGGCCCAGGGCGGGGCCCAGGGGCAAAGGGACGGTGGTCGGCGGGAAGGAAGAGAAGGCCCTGCGGAGCTGGAGTGCAGCCCAGGGCTGGTGGGAGAAGGTGTAGGCGTGCCCAGTCACCAGGGGGAGCCGGTTGTCCGGCGGCTTGGGCATCCAGGGCGGCCCAAGGGAATGGCGAGGGGCGGCGGCATGAGGGCCCCAAGGCCAGGAACCAGGGAGTGCACGCATGGGAGGCAGGGTCAACTCCCGCACGCCCTCCCCCGGCCCCAACGCCCCCCCAGTCCTCGCCACCTTCGCCCACTCCCTCCCTCCGTTGCGGCTGTCCTCTCTGCTGCCTCAACCTCCCCACCCCGTTCCCATCGCCGCCCAGCGAGCCCCACTGGTTCCTGTGAGGGTGGGCCTTGTTGCTTGGAGTTGGAGGAGCTGGGTTGGAGCCGCCAGTCCCTGCAGCGGGCGGCTCCAGCGGGCCTGTGAATCGCCGTGGGGTGCCCGGGAGTAAGGGGGCAGCGGAGCAAGGGATGTTTGGAGGAAGGCTTGCTGGGCAAAGGGGGGCGGTGGAGGCACAGGGAGAAGAAGGGAGGCCGAAGGAGAAAGAAAAAAGCCAAGAAAGTAGCCTCAGAACCAGAGTCCAGGGCACCCGGGAACGGTCTCCCATCCAAGTCCTGACCGGATCCGACCCTGCTTAGCTTCCAAGAGCAGAAGAGATGCGCTGCCATCAGGCCACTAGGGCCATAGGCCTGAGAGGCTGCTGCTGCGACCCACATCAGACTGCTCTGGGCCTCCGGGCCCCAGCGTGCTCCTCTTGTCACCCCTCCACCTGCCCTGTGCTTTGCTCCTGCGTGCCTGCGAGCCTGCCTTGGGGTGAGGCGCCTCCAGCATCTCAGAGTCGCAGAAGTCCTGGCGATCTCCCCAAGTGTCTCTGGACTTCCCAGCAGGACCGCCCCCTCCGCCGCCGCTCCCGCCGCCGCCTCCTCCTCCTCCTCCTCCTCCTCCCCCGCCGCCACCGCCGCCTCCGCCGCCGCTGTCGTTTGGAACCCGAGATGCCTAGGGGGGGCGTTCGGTCTTGGAGGCAGGCATGCGGAGTGTTCTCAGCGCCCCCAACTCCCCAACCGCAGCCCTGGGTCTAGCGTGGCAAGCCACCCCGCCTTGCTCAATGGCGGCCCGAAGTCAAGGGCGCCACCAGAGACCCTGGGCAGCAGTCCACCGCCGTGGCCCGTCCCCCTCTATCCTTCCCGTGACACCCCTCCCCCACGAACCCCCCATCACCAGGACAGGACTGAGAGATACGGGAGCCCGGCTGACATAGACAGACACAAAGACACACAGGGAAAGCCAGAGATACGCACGGAGGGGTAGTCGGAGCGAGAGAGGAAGAGAGAGACACGGGGAGACCGAGGATCCAACACACAGACCCGCACTGAACCCCCGAACAGACACACAGAGATCCTGACCTGGATGCGGATGGGGACACGGAAAGGGACAGCCTCGCCGGTGCACGCAAGGGACCCAGACACACACCACACACACCGGAGGCTGTGTTGGCGAGGCAGCTAGCCTCTGGGGGTGTGGTGGAGCTTGGCCAGGTTTTGGCAAGCTGACCGCGCCCTGGTGCTGCTAGAGGAGCCCCTCGGAGCGCCAGGAAGCACAGCCAAGTTGCCTGGAATCCCCTTCTGCTCCCATGCCTGCCCAGCAACTACACTGGCCTGGGGGCATGCGGGGGACTCTTTCCTTGGTCTCGTCGTTTATTTGGGGGTACCCCTCGACGCCGACGCCGTGGTGCCGGGCGCGCCCCCACTGCCTTGCTGAGGGAGCGGGCCTCGCTGTTAGGTGCGCTGCTGTGGGGAGAAGGACTTAGGCTCAGGGTGCCAGCGGCCCCAAGGTCCAGGGCGGTCGGCCATCTTTGGTGCTGGGCAGAGGGAGCGAGGGCCCAGGGCGGGGCCCAGGGGCAAAGGGACGGTGGTCGGCCGGAAGGAAGAGAAGGCCCTGCGGGGCTGGAGCGCAGCGCAGGGCTGGTGGGAGAAGGTGTAGGCGTGCCCAGTCACCAGGGGGAGCCTGTTGTCCGGTGGCTTGGGCATCCAGGGCGACCCAAGGGAAAGGCGAGGGGCGGCGGCATGAGGGCCCCAAGGGCAGGAACGAGGGAGGGCACGCATGGGAGGCAGGGTGAACTCCCGCACGCGCTCCCCCCTCCCCATCGCCCCCCAGTCCTCGCCACCTTCGCCCACTCCCTCCCTCCGTAGCGGCTGCCCTCTCTGAGGCCTCAGCCTCCACACCCCGTTCCCATCGCCCCCCAGCGAGCCCCACTGGTTCCTGTGAGGGTGGGCCTTGTGACTTGGAGTTGGAGGAGCTGGATTCGAGCCGCCTGTCGCTGCAGCGGGCGGCTCCAGCGGGCCTATGAACCGCCGTGGGGTGCCCGGGGGTAAGGGGGCAACGGGGCAAGGGATGTTTGGAGGAAGGCTTGCTGGGCAAAGGGGGGCGGTGGAGGCACAGGGAGAAGAAGGGAGGCCGAAGGAGAAAGAAAAAAGCCAAGAAAGTAGCCTCAGAACAAGAGTGCAGGGCACCCGGGAACGGTCTCCCATCCAAGTCCTGAGCGGATCCGACCCTGCTTAGCTTCCAAGAGCAGAAGAGATGCGCTGCCATCAGGCCGCTAGGGCCAAAGGCCTGAGAGGCTGATGCTGCGACTCCCAGCAGACTGCTCTTGGCCTCCGAGCCCCAGCGTGCTCCTCTCGTCAACCCCTCCGCCTGCCCTGGCCTTGGCTCCTGCGTGCCTGCGCGCCTGCCTTGGGGTGAGGCGCCTCCAGCATCTCAGAGTCGCAGAAGTCCCGGCGATCTCCCCAACTGTCTCTGGACTTCCCAGCCGGACCGCCCCCTCCGCCGCCGCTCCCGCCGCCGTCGCCTCCTCCTACGCCGCCGCCGCCGCCGCCGCCGCCACTGTGGTTTGGAACCCGAGATGCCTAGGGGGGGCGTTCGGTCTTGGAGGCAGGCATGCGGAGTGTTCACAGCGCCCCGAACTCCCCAACCAGAGACCCTGGGCAGCAGTCCACCCCCGTGGCCCCACCCCCGCCAACCTTCCCCTGACAACCCCCCACGCACCCCCCATCACCAGGACAGGACTGAGAGATACGGGAGCCCGGCTGACAGAGACAGACACACAGACACACAGGGAAAGACAGAGAGGCACACGGAGGGGTAGTCGGAGCGAGAGAGGAAGAGAGAGACACGGGGAGAACGAGGATCCAACACACAGACCCGCACTGAACCCCCGAACAGACAGACAGAGACCCTGACCTGGATGCGGATGGGGACACGGAAAGGGACGGACTCGCCGGTGCACGCAAGGGACCCAGACACACACCACACACACCGGAGGCTGTGTTGGCGAGGCAGCTAGCCTCTGGGGGTGTGGTGGAGCTTGGCCAGGTTTTGGCAAGCTGACCGCGCCCTGGTGCTGCTAGAGGAGCCCCTCGGAGCGCCAGGAAGCACAGCCAAGTTGCCTGGAATCCCCTTCTGCTCCCATGCCTGCCCAGCAACCACACTGGCCTGGGGGCATGCGGGGGACTCTTTCCTTGGTCTCGTCGTTTATTTGGGGGTACCCCTCGACGCCGACGCCGTGGTGCCGGGCGCGCCCCCACTGCCTTGCTGAGGGAGCGGGCCTTGCTGTTAGCTGCGCTGCTGTGGGGAGAAGGACTTCGGCCCAGGGTGCCAGCGGCCCCGAGGGCCAGGGCGGTCGGCCATTTTGGTGCTGGGCAGAGGGAGGGAGGGCCCAGGGCGGGGCCCAGGGGCAAAGGGACGGTGGTCGGCGGGAAGGAAGAGAAGGCCCTGCGGGGCTGGAGCGCAGCCCAGGGCTGGTGGGAGAAGGTGTAGGCGTGCCCAGTCACCAGGGGGAGCCGGTTGTTCGGCGGCTTGGGCATCCAGGGCGGCCCAAGGGAATGGCGAGGGGCGGCGGCATGAGGGCCCCAAGGCCAGGAACCAGGGAGTGCACGCATGGGAGGCAGGGTGAACTCCCGCCCGCGCTCCCCCCGCCCCATCGCCCCCCCAGTCCTCGCCACCTTCGCCCACTCCCTCCCTCCGAAGCGGCAGCCCTCTCTGCCGCCTCAGCCTCCCCACCCCCTTCCCATCGCCCCCCCGCGAGCCCCACTGGTTCCTGTGAGGGTGGGCCTTGTGACTTGGAGTTGGAGGAGCTGGGTTGGAGCCGCCTGTCGCTGCAGCGGGCGGCTCCAGCGGGCCTGTGAACCGCCGTGGGGTGCCCGGGGGTAAGGGGGCAACGGGGCAAGGGATGTTTGGAGGAAGGCTTGCTGGGCAAAGGGGGGCGGTGGAGGCACAGGGAGAAGAAGGGAGGCCGAAGGAGAAAGAAAAAAGCCAAGAAAGTAGCCTCAGAACAAGAGTGCAGGGCACCCGGGAACGGTCTCCCATCCAAGTCCTGAGCGGATCCGACCCTGCTTAGCTTCCAAGAGCAGAAGAGATGCGCTGCCATCAGGCCGCTAGGGCCAGAGGCCTGAGAGGCTGCTGCTGCGACCCACAGCAGACTGCTCTGGGCCTCCGAGCCCCAGCGTGCTCCTCTCGTCAACCCCTCCGCCTGCCCTGGCCTTGGCTCCTGCGTGCCTGCGAGCCTGCCTTGGGGTGAGGCGCCTCCAGCATCTCAGAGTCCCAGAAGTCCCGGCGATCTCCCCAACTGTCTCTGGACTTCCCAGCCGGACCGCCCCCTCCGCCGCCGCTCCCGCCGCCGCCGCCTCCTCCTACGCCGCCGCCGCCGCCGCCACTGCCACTGTGGTTTGGAACCCGAGATGCCTAGGGGGGGCGTTCGGTCTTGGAGGCAGGCATGCGGAGTGTTCACAGCGCCCCGAACTCCCCAACCAGAGACCCTGGGCAGCAGTCCACCCCCGTGGCCCCTCCCCCGCCAACCTTCCCCTGACACCCCCCCCACGCACCCCCCATCACCAGGACAGGACTGAGCGATACGGGAGCCCGGCTGACAGAGACAGACACACAGACACACAGGGAAAGACAGACAGGCACACGGAGGGGTAGTCGGAGCGAGAGAGGAAGAGAGAGACACGGGGAGAACGAGGATCCAACACTCAGACCCGCACTGAACCCCCGAACAGACACACAGAGACCCTGACCTGGATGCGGATGGGGATACGGAAAGGGACGGACTCGCCGGTGCACGCAAGGGACCCAGACACACACCACACACACCGGAGGCTGTGTTGGCGAGGCAGCTAGGCTCTGGGGGTGTGGTGGAGCTTGGCCAGGTTTTGGCAAGCTCACCGCGCCCTGGTGCTGCTAGAGGAGCCCCTCGGAGCGCCAGGAAGCACAGCCAAGTTGCCTGGAATCCCCTTCTGCTCCCATGCCTGCCCAGCAACCACACTGGCCTGGGGGCATGCGGGGGACTCTTTCCTTGGTCTCGTCGTTTATTTGGGGGTACCCCTCGACGCCGACGCCGTGGTGCCGGGCGCGCCCCCACTGCCTTGCTGAGGGAGGGGGCCTTGCTGTTAGCTGCGCTGCTGTGGGGAGAAAGACTTCGGCCCAGGGTGCCAGCGGCCCCGAGGGCCAGGGCGGTCGGCCATCTTTGGTGCTGGGCAGAGGGAGGGAGGGCCCAGGGCGGGGCCCAGGGGCAAAGGGACGGTGGTCGGCGGGAAGGAAGAGAAGGCCCTGCGGAGCTGGAGTGCAGCCCAGGGCTGGTGGGAGAAGGTGTAGGCGTGCCCAGTCACCAGGGGGAGCCGGTTGTCCGGCGGCTTGGGCATCCAGGGCGGCCCAAGGGAATGGCGAGGGGCGGCGGCATGAGGGCCCCAAGGCCAGGAACCAGGGAGTGCACGCATGGGAGGCAGGGTCAACTCCCGCACGCCCTCCCCCGGCCCCAACGCCCCCCCAGTCCTCGCCACCTTCGCCCACTCCCTCCCTCCGTTGCGGCTGTCCTCTCTGCTGCCTCAACCTCCCCACCCCGTTCCCATCGCCGCCCAGCGAGCCCCACTGGTTCCTGTGAGGGTGGGCCTTGTTGCTTGGAGTTGGAGGAGCTGGGTTGGAGCCGCCAGTCCCTGCAGCGGGCGGCTCCAGCGGGCCTGTGAATCGCCGTGGGGTGCCCGGGAGTAAGGGGGCAGCGGAGCAAGGGATGTTTGGAGGAAGGCTTGCTGGGCAAAGGGGGGCGGTGGAGGCACAGGGAGAAGAAGGGAGGCCGAAGGAGAAAGAAAAAAGCCAAGAAAGTAGCCTCAGAACCAGAGTCCAGGGCACCCGGGAACGGTCTCCCATCCAAGTCCTGACCGGATCCGACCCTGCTTAGCTTCCAAGAGCAGAAGAGATGCGCTGCCATCAGGCCACTAGGGCCATAGGCCTGAGAGGCTGCTGCTGCGACCCACATCAGACTGCTCTGGGCCTCCGGGCCCCAGCGTGCTCCTCTTGTCACCCCTCCACCTGCCCTGTGCTTTGCTCCTGCGTGCCTGCGAGCCTGCCTTGGGGTGAGGCGCCTCCAGCATCTCAGAGTCGCAGAAGTCCTGGCGATCTCCCCAAGTGTCTCTGGACTTCCCAGCAGGACCGCCCCCTCCGCCGCCGCTCCCGCCGCCGCCTCCTCCTCCTCCTCCTCCTCCTCCCCCGCCGCCACCGCCGCCTCCGCCGCCGCTGTCGTTTGGAACCCGAGATGCCTAGGGGGGGCGTTCGGTCTTGGAGGCAGGCATGCGGAGTGTTCTCAGCGCCCCCAACTCCCCAACCGCAGCCCTGGGTCTAGCGTGGCAAGCCACCCCGCCTTGCTCAATGGCGGCCCGAAGTCAAGGGCGCCACCAGAGACCCTGGGCAGCAGTCCACCGCCGTGGCCCGTCCCCCTCTATCCTTCCCGTGACACCCCTCCCCCACGAACCCCCCATCACCAGGACAGGACTGAGAGATACGGGAGCCCGGCTGACATAGACAGACACAAAGACACACAGGGAAAGCCAGAGATACGCACGGAGGGGTAGTCGGAGCGAGAGAGGAAGAGAGAGACACGGGGAGACCGAGGATCCAACACACAGACCCGCACTGAACCCCCGAACAGACACACAGAGATCCTGACCTGGATGCGGATGGGGACACGGAAAGGGACAGCCTCGCCGGTGCACGCAAGGGACCCAGACACACACCACACACACCGGAGGCTGTGTTGGCGAGGCAGCTAGCCTCTGGGGGTGTGGTGGAGCTTGGCCAGGTTTTGGCAAGCTGACCGCGCCCTGGTGCTGCTAGAGGAGCCCCTCGGAGCGCCAGGAAGCACAGCCAAGTTGCCTGGAATCCCCTTCTGCTCCCATGCCTGCCCAGCAACTACACTGGCCTGGGGGCATGCGGGGGACTCTTTCCTTGGTCTCGTCGTTTATTTGGGGGTACCCCTCGACGCCGACGCCGTGGTGCCGGGCGCGCCCCCACTGCCTTGCTGAGGGAGCGGGCCTCGCTGTTAGGTGCGCTGCTGTGGGGAGAAGGACTTAGGCTCAGGGTGCCAGCGGCCCCAAGGTCCAGGGCGGTCGGCCATCTTTGGTGCTGGGCAGAGGGAGCGAGGGCCCAGGGCGGGGCCCAGGGGCAAAGGGACGGTGGTCGGCGGGAAGGAAGAGAAGGCCCTGCGGGGCTGGAGCGCAGCGCAGGGCTGGTGGGAGAAGGTGTAGGCGTGCCCAGTCACCAGGGGGAGCCTGTTGTCCGGTGGCTTGGGCATCCAGGGCGACCCAAGGGAAAGGCGAGGGGCGGCGGCATGAGGGCCCCAAGGGCAGGAACGAGGGAGGGCACGCATGGGAGGCAGGGTGAACTCCCGCACGCGCTCCCCCCTCCCCATCGCCCCCCAGTCCTCGCCACCTTCGCCCACTCCCTCCCTTCGTAGCGGCTGCCCTCTCTGAGGCCTCAGCCTCCACACCCCGTTCCCATCGCCCCCCAGCGAGCCCCACTGGTTCCTGTGAGGGTGGGCCTTGTGGCTTGGAGTTGGAGGAGCTGGGTTGGAGCCGCCTGCCCCTGCAGCGGGTGGCTCCAGCGGGCCTGTGAACCGCCGTGGGGTGCGTGGGGGGTGAGGGGGCAGCGGGGCAGGGGGTGTCTGGAGGAAGGCTTGCTGGGCAAGGGGGGGCGGTGGTGGCACAGGGAGAAGAAGCGAGGCCGAAGGAGAAAGAAAAAAGCCAAGAAAGTAGCCTCAGAACCAGAGTCCAGGGCACCCGGGAACGGTCTCCCATCCAAGTCCTGACCGGACCCGACCCTGCTTAGCTTCCAAGAGCAGAAGAGATGCGCTGCCATCAGGCCGCTAGGGCCATAGCCCTGAGAGGCTGCTGCTACGACCCACAGCAGACTGCTCTGCGCCTCCGAGCCCCAGCGTGCTCCTCTCGTCAACCCCTCCGCCTGCCCTGGCCTTTGCTCCTGCGTGCCTGCGAGCCTGCCTTGGGGTGAGGCGCCTCCAGCATCTCAGAGTCGCAGAGGTCGCGGCGATCTCCCCAACTGTCTCTGGACTTCCCAGCTGGACCGCCCCCGCCGCCGCCGCTCCCGCCGCCACCTCCTCCTCCTCCTCCTCCTCCTCCGCCGCCGCCGCCGCCACCGCCGCTGCTGCGGTTTGGAACCCGAGATGCCTACGGGGGGCGTTCGGTCTTGGAGGCAGGCATGCGGAGTGTTCTCAGCGCCCCCAACTCCCCAACCAGAGCCCTGGGTCTAGCGTAGCAAGCCACCCCGCCTTGCTCAAAGGCAGCCCGAAGTCAAGGGCGCCACCAGAGACCCTGGGCAGCAGTCCACCGCTGTGGCCCCTCCCCAGCCAACCTTCCCCTGACACACCCCCCCCCCACGCACCCCCCATCACCAGGACAGGACTGAGAGATACCGGAGCCCGGCTGACATAGACAGACACACAGACACACAGGGAAAGACAGAGAGACACACGGAGCGGTAGTCGGAGCGAGAGAGGTAGAGAGAGACACGGGGAGACCGAGGATCCAACACACAGACCCGCACTGAACCCCCGAACAGACACACAGAGATCCTGACCTGGATGCGGATGGGGACACGGAAAGGGACAGCCTCGCCGGTGCACGCAAGGGACCCAGACACACACCACACACACCGGAGGCTGTGTTGGCGAGGCAGCTAGCCTCTGGGGGTGTGGTGGAGCTTGGCCAGGTTTTGGCAAGCTGACCGCGCCCTGGTGCTGCTAGAGGAGCCCCTCGGAGCGCCAGGAAGCACAGCCAAGTTGCCTGGAATCCCCTTCTGCTCCCATGCCTGCCCAGCAACTACACTGGCCTAGGGGCATGCGGGGGACTCTTTCCTTGGTCTCGTCGTTTATTTGGGGGTACCCCTCGACGCCGACGCCGTGGTGCCGGGCGCGCCCCCACTGCCTTGCTGAGGGAGCGGGCCTCGCTGTTAGGTGCGCTGCTGTGGGGAGAAGGACTTAGGCTCAGGGTGCCAGCGGCCCCAAGGTCCAGGGCGGTCGGCCATCTTTGGTGCTGGGCAGAGGGAGCGAGGGCCCAGGGCGGGGCCCAGGGGCAAAGGGACGGTGGTCGGCGGGAAGGAAGAGAAGGCCCTGCGGGGCTGGAGCGCAGCGCAGGGCTGGTGGGAGAAGGTGTAGGCGTGCCCAGTCACCAGGGGGAGCCGGTTGTCCGGTGGCTTGGGCATCCAGGGCGACCCAAGGGAAAGGCGAGGGGCGGCGGCATGAGGGCCCCAAGGGCAGGAACGAGGGAGGGCACGCATGGGAGGCAGGGTGAACTCCCGCACGCGCTCCCCCCTCCCCATCGCCCCCCAGTCCTCGCCACCTTCGCCCACTCCCTCCCTCCGTAGCGGCTGCCCTCTCTGAGGCCTCAGCCTCCACACCCCGTTCCCATCGCCCCCCAGCGAGCCCCACTGGTTCCTGTGAGGGTGGGCCTTGTGACTTGGAGTTGGAGGAGCTGGATTCGAGCCGCCTGTCGCTGCAGCGGGCGGCTCCAGCGGGCCTATGAACCGCCGTGGGGTGCCCGGGGGTAAGGGGGCAACGGGGCAAGGGATGTTTGGAGGAAGGCTTGCTGGGCAAAGGGGGACGGTGGAGACACAGGGAGAAGAAGGGAGGCCGAAGGAGAAAGAAAAAAGCCAAGAAAGTAGCCTCAGAACAAGAGTGCAGGGCACCCGGGAACGGTCTCCCATCCAAGTCCTGAGCGGATCCGACCCTGCTTAGCTTCCAAGAGCAGAAGAGATGCGCTGCCATCAGGCCGCTAGGGCCAAAGGCCTGAGAGGCTGATGCTGCGACTCCCAGCAGACTGCTCTTGGCCTCCGAGCCCCAGCGTGCTCCTCTCGTCAACCCCTCCGCCTGCCCTGGCCTTGGCTCCTGCGTGCCTGCGCGCCTGCCTTGGGGTGAGGCGCCTCCAGCATCTCAGAGTCGCAGAAGTCCCGGCGATCTCCCCAACTGTCTCTGGACTTCCCAGCCGGACCGCCCCCTCCGCCGCCGCTCCCGCCGCCGTCGCCTCCTCCTACGCCGCCGCCGCCGCCGCCACTGCCACTGTGGTTTGGAACCCGAGATGCCTAGGGGGGGCGTTCGGTCTTGGAGGCAGGCATGCGGAGTGTTCACAGCGCCCCGAACTCCCCAACCAGAGACCCTGGGCAGCAGTCCACCCCCGTGGCCCCACCCCCGCCAACCTTCCCCTGACAACCCCCCACGCACCCCCCATCACCAGGACAGGACTGAGAGATACGGGAGCCCGGCTGACAGAGACAGACACACAGACACACAGGGAAAGACAGAGAGGCACACGGAGGGGTAGTCGGAGCGAGAGAGGAAGAGAGAGACACGGGGAGAACGAGGATCCAACACACAGACCCGCACTGAACCCACGAAGAGACAGACAGAGACCCTGACCTGGATGCGGATGGGGACACGGAAAGGGACGGACTCGCCGGTGCACGCAAGGGACCCAGACACACACCACACACACCGGAGGCTGTGTTGGCGAGGCAGCTAGCCTCTGGGGGTGTGGTGGAGCTTGGCCAGGTTTTGGCAAGCTGACCGCGCCCTGGTGCTGCTAGAGGAGCCCCTCGGAGCGCCAGGAAGCACAGCCAAGTTGCCTGGAATCCCCTTCTGCTCCCATGCCTGCCCAGCAACCACACTGGCCTGGGGGCATGCGGGGGACTCTTTCCTTGGTCTCGTCGTTTATTTGGGGGTACCCCTCGACGCCGACGCCGTGGTGCCGGGCGCGCCCCCACTGCCTTGCTGAGGGAGCGGGCCTTGCTGTTAGCTGCGCTGCTGTGGGGAGAAGGACTTCGGCCCAGGGTGCCAGCGGCCCCGAGGGCCAGGGCGGTCGGCCATCTTTGGTGCTGGGCAGAGGGAGGGAGGGCCCAGGGCGGGGCCCAGGGGCAAAGGGACGGTGGTCAGCGGGAAGGAAGAGAAGGCCCTGCGGAGCTGGAGTGCAGCCCAGGGCTGGTGGGAGAAGGTGTAGGCGTGCCCAGTCACCAGGGGGAGCCGGTTGTCCGGCGGCTTGGGCATCCAGGGCGGCCCAAGGGAATGGCGAGGGGCGGCGGCATGAGGGCCCCAAGGCCAGGAACCAGGGAGTGCACGCATGGGAGGCAGGGTCAACTCCCGCACGCCCTCCCCCCGCCCCAACGCCCCCCCAGTCCTCGCCACCTTCGCCCACTCCCTCCCTCCGTTGCGGCTGTCCTCTCTGCTGCCTCAACCTCCCCACCCCGTTCCCATCGCCGCCCAGCGAGCCCCACTGGTTCCTGTGAGGGTGGGCCTTGTTGCTTGGAGTTGGAGGAGCTGGGTTGGAGCCGCCAGTCCCTGCAGCGGGCGGCTCCAGCGGGCCTGTGAATCGCCGTGGGGTGCCCGGGAGTAAGGGGGCAGCGGAGCAAGGGATGTTTGGAGGAAGGCTTGCTGGGCAAAGGGGGGCGGTGGAGGCACAGGGAGAAGAAGGGAGGCCGAAGGAGAAAGAAAAAAGCCAAGAAAGTAGCCTCAGAACCAGAGTCCAGGGCACCCGGGAACGGTCTCCCATCCAAGTCCTGAGCGGATCCGACCCTGCTTAGCTTCCAAGAGCAGAAGAGATGCGCTGCCATCAGGCCGCTAGGGCCAGAGGCCTGAGGGGCTGCTGCTGCGACCCACAGCAGACTGCTCTGGGCCTCCGAGCCCCAGCGTGCTCCTCTCGTCAACCCCTCCGCCTGCCCTGGCCTTGGCTCCTGCGTGCCTGCGAGCCTGCCTTGGGGTGAGGCGCCTCCAGCATCTCAGAGTCCCAGAAGTCCCGGCGATCTCCCCAACTGTCTCTGGACTTCCCAGCCGGACCGCCCCCTCCGCCGCCGCTCCCGCCGCCGCCGCCTCCTCCTACGCCGCCGCCGCCGCCGCCACTGCCACTGTGGTTTGGAACCCGAGATGCCTAGGGGGGGCGTTCGGTCTTGGAGGCAGGCATGCGGAGTGTTCACAGCGCCCCGAACTCCCCAACCAGAGACCCTGGGCAGCAGTCCACCCCCGTGGCCCCTCCCCCGCCAACCTTCCCCTGACACCCCCCCCACGCACCCCCCATCACCAGGACAGGACTGAGCGATACGGGAGCCCGGCTGACAGAGACAGACACACAGACACACAGGGAAAGACAGACAGGCACACGGAGGGGTAGTCGGAGCGAGAGAGGAAGAGAGAGACACGGGGAGAACGAGGATCCAACACTCAGACCCGCACTGAACCCCCGAACAGACACACAGAGACCCTGACCTGGATGCGGATGGGGATACGGAAAGGGACGGACTCGCCGGTGCACGCAAGGGACCCAGACACACACCACACACACCGGAGGCTGTGTTGGCGAGGCAGCTAGGCTCTGGGGGTGTGGTGGAGCTTGGCCAGGTTTTGGCAAGCTCACCGCGCCCTGGTGCTGCTAGAGGAGCCCCTCGGAGCGCCAGGAAGCACAGCCAAGTTGCCTGGAATCCCCTTCTGCTCCCATGCCTGCCCAGCAACCACACTGGCCTGGGGGCATGCGGGGGACTCTTTCCTTGGTCTCGTCGTTTATTTGGGGGTACCCCTCGACGCCGACGCCGTGGTGCCGGGCGCGCCCCCACTGCCTTGCTGAGGGAGGGGGCCTTGCTGTTAGCTGCGCTGCTGTGGGGAGAAAGACTTCGGCCCAGGGTGCCAGCGGCCCCGAGGGCCAGGGCGGTCGGCCATCTTTGGTGCTGGGCAGAGGGAGGGAGGGCCCAGGGCGGGGCCCAGGGGCAAAGGGACGGTGGTCGGCGGGAAGGAAGAGAAGGCCCTGCGGAGCTGGAGTGCAGCCCAGGGCTGGTGGGAGAAGGTGTAGGCGTGCCCAGTCACCAGGGGGAGCCGGTTGTCCGGCGGCTTGGGCATCCAGGGCGGCCCAAGGGAATGGCGAGGGGCGGCGGCATGAGGGCCCCAAGGCCAGGAACCAGGGAGTGCACGCATGGGAGGCAGGGTCAACTCCCGCACGCCCTCCCCCGGCCCCAACGCCCCCCCAGTCCTCGCCACCTTCGCCCACTCCCTCCCTCCGTTGCGGCTGTCCTCTCTGCTGCCTCAACCTCCCCACCCCGTTCCCATCGCCGCCCAGCGAGCCCCACTGGTTCCTGTGAGGGTGGGCCTTGTTGCTTGGAGTTGGAGGAGCTGGGTTGGAGCCGCCAGTCCCTGCAGCGGGCGGCTCCAGCGGGCCTGTGAATCGCCGTGGGGTGCCCGGGAGTAAGGGGGCAGCGGAGCAAGGGATGTTTGGAGGAAGGCTTGCTGGGCAAAGGGGGGCGGTGGAGGCACAGGGAGAAGAAGGGAGGCCGAAGGAGAAAGAAAAAAGCCAAGAAAGTAGCCTCAGAACCAGAGTCCAGGGCACCCGGGAACGGTCTCCCATCCAAGTCCTGACCGGATCCGACCCTGCTTAGCTTCCAAGAGCAGAAGAGATGCGCTGCCATCAGGCCACTAGGGCCATAGGCCTGAGAGGCTGCTGCTGCGACCCACATCAGACTGCTCTGGGCCTCCGGGCCCCAGCGTGCTCCTCTTGTCACCCCTCCACCTGCCCTGTGCTTTGCTCCTGCGTGCCTGCGAGCCTGCCTTGGGGTGAGGCGCCTCCAGCATCTCAGAGTCGCAGAAGTCCTGGCGATCTCCCCAAGTGTCTCTGGACTTCCCAGCAGGACCGCCCCCTCCGCCGCCGCTCCCGCCGCCGCCTCCTCCTCCTCCTCCTCCTCCTCCCCCGCCGCCACCGCCGCCTCCGCCGCCGCTGTCCTTTGGAACCCGAGATGCCTAGGGGGGGCGTTCGGTCTTGGAGGCAGGCATGCGGAGTGTTCTCAGCGCCCCCAACTCCCCAACCGCAGCCCTGGGTCTAGCGTGGCAAGCCACCCCGCCTTGCTCAATGGCGGCCCGAAGTCAAGGGCGCCACCAGAGACCCTGGGCAGCAGTCCACCGCCGTGGCCCGTCCCCCTCTATCCTTCCCGTGACACCCCTCCCCCACGAACCCCCCATCACCAGGACAGGACTGAGAGATACGGGAGCCCGGCTGACATAGACAGACACAAAGACACACAGGGAAAGCCAGAGATACGCACGGAGGGGTAGTCGGAGCGAGAGAGGAAGAGAGAGACACGGGGAGACCGAGGATCCAACACACAGACCCGCACTGAACCCCCGAACAGACACACAGAGATCCTGACCTGGATGCGGATGGGGACACGGAAAGGGACAGCCTCGCCGGTGCACGCAAGGGACCCAGACACACACCACACACACCGGAGGCTGTGTTGGCGAGGCAGCTAGCCTCTGGGGGTGTGGTGGAGCTTGGCCAGGTTTTGGCAAGCTGACCGCGCCCTGGTGCTGCTAGAGGAGCCCCTCGGAGCGCCAGGAAGCACAGCCAAGTTGCCTGGAATCCCCTTCTGCTCCCATGCCTGCCCAGCAACTACACTGGCCTGGGGGCATGCGGGGGACTCTTTCCTTGGTCTCGTCGTTTATTTGGGGGTACCCCTCGACGCCGACGCCGTGGTGCCGGGCGCGCCCCCACTGCCTTGCTGAGGGAGCGGGCCTCGCTGTTAGGTGCGCTGCTGTGGGGAGAAGGACTTAGGCTCAGGGTGCCAGCGGCCCCAAGGTCCAGGGCGGTCGGCCATCTCTGGTGCTGGGCAGAGGGAGCGAGGGCCCAGGGCGGGGCCCAGGGGCAAAGGGACGGTGGTCGGCCGGAAGGAAGAGAAGGCCCTGCGGGGCTGGAGCGCAGCGCAGGGCTGGTGGGAGAAGGTGTAGGCGTGCCCAGTCACCAGGGGGAGCCTGTTGTCCGGTGGCTTGGGCATCCAGGGCGACCCAAGGGAAAGGCGAGGGGCGGCGGCATGAGGGCCCCAAGGGCAGGAACGAGGGAGGGCACGCATGGGAGGCAGGGTGAACTCCCGCACGCGCTCCCCCCTCCCCATCGCCCCCCAGTCCTCGCCACCTTCGCCCACTCCCTCCCTCCGTAGCGGCTGCCCTCTCTGAGGCCTCAGCCTCCACACCCCGTTCCCATCGCCCCCCAGCGAGCCCCACTGGTTCCTGTGAGGGTGGGCCTTGTGACTTGGAGTTGGAGGAGCTGGATTCGAGCCGCCTGTCGCTGCAGCGGGCGGCTCCAGCGGGCCTATGAACCGCCGTGGGGTGCCCGGGGGTAAGGGGGCAACGGGGCAAGGGATGTTTGGAGGAAGGCTTGCTGGGCAAAGGGGGGCGGTGGAGGCACAGGGAGAAGAAGGGAGGCCGAAGGAGAAAGAAAAAAGCCAAGAAAGTAGCCTCAGAACAAGAGTGCAGGGCACCCGGGAACGGTCTCCCATCCAAGTCCTGAGCGGATCCGACCCTGCTTAGCTTCCAAGAGCAGAAGAGATGCGCTGCCATCAGGCCGCTAGGGCCAAAGGCCTGAGAGGCTGATGCTGCGACTCCCAGCAGACTGCTCTTGGCCTCCGAGCCCCAGCGTGTTCCTCTCGTCAACCCCTCCGCCTGCCCTGGCCTTGGCTCCTGCGTGCCTGCGCGCCTGCCTTGGGGTGAGGCGCCTCCAGCATCTCAGAGTCGCAGAAGTCCCGGCGATCTCCCCAAGTGTCTCTGGACTTCCCAGCCGGACCGCCCCCTCCGCCGCCGCTCCCGCCGCCGTCGCCTCCTCCTACGCCGCCGCCGCCGCCGCCACTGTGGTTTGGAACCCGAGATGCCTAGGGGGGGCGTTCGGTCTTGGAGGCAGGCATGCGGAGTGTTCACAGCGCCCCGAACTCCCCAACCAGAGACCCTGGGCAGCAGTCCACCCCCGTGGCCCCACCCCCGCCAACCTTCCCCTGACAACCCCCCACGCACCCCCCATCACCAGGACAGGACTGAGAGATACGGGAGCCCGGCTGACAGAGACAGACACACAGACACACAGGGAAAGACAGAGAGGCACACGGAGGGGTAGTCGGAGCGAGAGAGGAAGAGAGAGACACGGGGAGAACGAGGATCCAACACACAGACCCGCACTGAACCCCCGAACAGACAGACAGAGACCCTGACCTGGATGCGGATGGGGACACGGAAAGGGACGGACTCGCCGGTGCACGCAAGGGACCCAGACACACACCACACACACCGGAGGCTGTGTTGGCGAGGCAGCTAGCCTCTGGGGGTGTGGTGGAGCTTGGCCAGGTTTTGGCAAGCTGACCGCGCCCTGGTGCTGCTAGAGGAGCCCCTCGGAGCGCCAGGAAGCACAGCCAAGTTGCCTGGAATCCCCTTCTGCTCCCATGCCTGCCCAGCAACCACACTGGCCTGGGGGCATGCGGGGGACTCTTTCCTTGGTCTCGTCGTTTATTTGGGGGTACCCCTCGACGCCGACGCCGTGGTGCCGGGCGCGCCCCCACTGCCTTGCTGAGGGAGCGGGCCTTGCTGTTAGCTGCGCTGCTGTGGGGAGAAGGACTTCGGCCCAGGGTGCCAGCGGCCCCGAGGGCCAGGGCGGTCGGCCATTTTGGTGCTGGGCAGAGGGAGGGAGGGCCCAGGGCGGGGCCCAGGGGCAAAGGGACGGTGGTCGGCGGGAAGGAAGAGAAGGCCCTGCGGGGCTGGAGCGCAGCCCAGGGCTGGTGGGAGAAGGTGTAGGCGTGCCCAGTCACCAGGGGGAGCCGGTTGTTCGGCGGCTTGGGCATCCAGGGCGGCCCAAGGGAATGGCGAGGGGCGGCGGCATGAGGGCCCCAAGGCCAGGAACCAGGGAGTGCACGCATGGGAGGCAGGGTGAACTCCCGCCCGCGCTCCCCCCGCCCCATCGCCCCCCCAGTCCTCGCCACCTTCGCCCACTCCCTCCCTCCGAAGCGGCAGCCCTCTCTGCCGCCTCAGCCTCCCCACCCCCTTCCCATCGCCCCCCCGCGAGCCCCACTGGTTCCTGTGAGGGTGGGCCTTGTGACTTGGAGTTGGAGGAGCTGGGTTGGAGCCGCCTGTCGCTGCAGCGGGCGGCTCCAGCGGGCCTGTGAACCGCCGTGGGGTGCCCGGGGGTAAGGGGGCAACGGGGCAAGGGATGTTTGGAGGAAGGCTTGCTGGGCAAAGGGGGGCGGTGGAGGCACAGGGAGAAGAAGGGAGGCCGAAGGAGAAAGAAAAAAGCCAAGAAAGTAGCCTCAGAACAAGAGTGCAGGGCACCCGGGAACGGTCTCCCATCCAAGTCCTGAGCGGATCCGACCCTGCTTAGCTTCCAAGAGCAGAAGAGATGCGCTGCCATCAGGCCGCTAGGGCCAGAGGCCTGAGAGGCTGCTGCTGCGACCCACAGCAGACTGCTCTGGGCCTCCGAGCCCCAGCGTGCTCCTCTCGTCAACCCCTCCGCCTGCCCTGGCCTTGGCTCCTGCGTGCCTGCGAGCCTGCCTTGGGGTGAGGCGCCTCCAGCATCTCAGAGTCCCAGAAGTCCCGGCGATCTCCCCAACTGTCTCTGGACTTCCCAGCCGGACCGCCCCCTCCGCCGCCGCTCCCGCCGCCGCCGCCTCCTCCTACGCCGCCGCCGCCGCCGCCACTGCCACTGTGGTTTGGAACCCGAGATGCCTAGGGGGGGCGTTCGGTCTTGGAGGCAGGCATGCGGAGTGTTCACAGCGCCCCGAACTCCCCAACCAGAGACCCTGGGCAGCAGTCCACCCCCGTGGCCCCTCCCCCGCCAACCTTCCCCTGACACCCCCCCCACGCACCCCCCATCACCAGGACAGGACTGAGCGATACGGGAGCCCGGCTGACAGAGACAGACACACAGACACACAGGGAAAGACAGACAGGCACACGGAGGGGTAGTCGGAGCGAGAGAGGAAGAGAGAGACACGGGGAGAACGAGGATCCAACACTCAGACCCGCACTGAACCCCCGAACAGACACACAGAGACCCTGACCTGGATGCGGATGGGGATACGGAAAGGGACGGACTCGCCGGTGCACGCAAGGGACCCAGACACACACCACACACACCGGAGGCTGTGTTGGCGAGGCAGCTAGGCTCTGGGGGTGTGGTGGAGCTTGGCCAGGTTTTGGCAAGCTCACCGCGCCCTGGTGCTGCTAGAGGAGCCCCTCGGAGCGCCAGGAAGCACAGCCAAGTTGCCTGGAATCCCCTTCTGCTCCCATGCCTGCCCAGCAACCACACTGGCCTGGGGGCATGCGGGGGACTCTTTCCTTGGTCTCGTCGTTTATTTGGGGGTACCCCTCGACGCCGACGCCGTGGTGCCGGGCGCGCCCCCACTGCCTTGCTGAGGGAGGGGGCCTTGCTGTTAGCTGCGCTGCTGTGGGGAGAAAGACTTCGGCCCAGGGTGCCAGCGGCCCCGAGGGCCAGGGCGGTCGGCCATCTTTGGTGCTGGGCAGAGGGAGGGAGGGCCCAGGGCGGGGCCCAGGGGCAAAGGGACGGTGGTCGGCGGGAAGGAAGAGAAGGCCCTGCGGAGCTGGAGTGCAGCCCAGGGCTGGTGGGAGAAGGTGTAGGCGTGCCCAGTCACCAGGGGGAGCCGGTTGTCCGGCGGCTTGGGCATCCAGGGCGGCCCAAGGGAATGGCGAGGGGCGGCGGCATGAGGGCCCCAAGGCCAGGAACCAGGGAGTGCACGCATGGGAGGCAGGGTCAACTCCCGCACGCCCTCCCCCGGCCCCAACGCCCCCCCAGTCCTCGCCACCTTCGCCCACTCCCTCCCTCCGTTGCGGCTGTCCTCTCTGCTGCCTCAACCTCCCCACCCCGTTCCCATCGCCGCCCAGCGAGCCCCACTGGTTCCTGTGAGGGTGGGCCTTGTTGCTTGGAGTTGGAGGAGCTGGGTTGGAGCCGCCAGTCCCTGCAGCGGGCGGCTCCAGCGGGCCTGTGAATCGCCGTGGGGTGCCCGGGAGTAAGGGGGCAGCGGAGCAAGGGATGTTTGGAGGAAGGCTTGCTGGGCAAAGGGGGGCGGTGGAGGCACAGGGAGAAGAAGGGAGGCCGAAGGAGAAAGAAAAAAGCCAAGAAAGTAGCCTCAGAACCAGAGTCCAGGGCACCCGGGAACGGTCTCCCATCCAAGTCCTGACCGGATCCGACCCTGCTTAGCTTCCAAGAGCAGAAGAGATGCGCTGCCATCAGGCCACTAGGGCCATAGGCCTGAGAGGCTGCTGCTGCGACCCACATCAGACTGCTCTGGGCCTCCGGGCCCCAGCGTGCTCCTCTTGTCACCCCTCCACCTGCCCTGTGCTTTGCTCCTGCGTGCCTGCGAGCCTGCCTTGGGGTGAGGCGCCTCCAGCATCTCAGAGTCGCAGAAGTCCTGGCGATCTCCCCAAGTGTCTCTGGACTTCCCAGCAGGACCGCCCCCTCCGCCGCCGCTCCCGCCGCCGCCTCCTCCTCCTCCTCCTCCTCCTCCCCCGCCGCCACCGCCGCCTCCGCCGCCGCTGTCCTTTGGAACCCGAGATGCCTAGGGGGGGCGTTCGGTCTTGGAGGCAGGCATGCGGAGTGTTCTCAGCGCCCCCAACTCCCCAACCGCAGCCCTGGGTCTAGCGTGGCAAGCCACCCCGCCTTGCTCAATGGCGGCCCGAAGTCAAGGGCGCCACCAGAGACCCTGGGCAGCAGTCCACCGCCGTGGCCCGTCCCCCTCTATCCTTCCCGTGACACCCCTCCCCCACGAACCCCCCATCACCAGGACAGGACTGAGAGATACGGGAGCCCGGCTGACATAGACAGACACAAAGACACACAGGGAAAGCCAGAGATACGCACGGAGGGGTAGTCGGAGCGAGAGAGGAAGAGAGAGACACGGGGAGACCGAGGATCCAACACACAGACCCGCACTGAACCCCCGAACAGACACACAGAGATCCTGACCTGGATGCGGATGGGGACACGGAAAGGGACAGCCTCGCCGGTGCACGCAAGGGACCCAGACACACACCACACACACCGGAGGCTGTGTTGGCGAGGCAGCTAGCCTCTGGGGGTGTGGTGGAGCTTGGCCAGGTTTTGGCAAGCTGACCGCGCCCTGGTGCTGCTAGAGGAGCCCCTCGGAGCGCCAGGAAGCACAGCCAAGTTGCCTGGAATCCCCTTCTGCTCCCATGCCTGCCCAGCAACTACACTGGCCTGGGGGCATGCGGGGGACTCTTTCCTTGGTCTCGTCGTTTATTTGGGGGTACCCCTCGACGCCGACGCCGTGGTGCCGGGCGCGCCCCCACTGCCTTGCTGAGGGAGCGGGCCTCGCTGTTAGGTGCGCTGCTGTGGGGAGAAGGACTTAGGCTCAGGGTGCCAGCGGCCCCAAGGTCCAGGGCGGTCGGCCATCTTTGGTGCTGGGCAGAGGGAGCGAGGGCCCAGGGCGGGGCCCAGGGGCAAAGGGACGGTGGTCGGCGGGAAGGAAGAGAAGGCCCTGCGGGGCTGGAGCGCAGCGCAGGGCTGGTGGGAGAAGGTGTAGGCGTGCCCAGTCACCAGGGGGAGCCTGTTGTCCGGTGGCTTGGGCATCCAGGGCGACCCAAGGGAAAGGCGAGGGGCGGCGGCATGAGGGCCCCAAGGGCAGGAACGAGGGAGGGCACGCATGGGAGGCAGGGTGAACTCCCGCACGCGCTCCCCCCTCCCCATCGCCCCCCAGTCCTCGCCACCTTCGCCCACTCCCTCCCTTCGTAGCGGCTGCCCTCTCTGAGGCCTCAGCCTCCACACCCCGTTCCCATCGCCCCCCAGCGAGCCCCACTGGTTCCTGTGAGGGTGGGCCTTGTGGCTTGGAGTTGGAGGAGCTGGGTTGGAGCCGCCTGCCCCTGCAGCGGGTGGCTCCAGCGGGCCTGTGAACCGCCGTGGGGTGCGTGGGGGGTGAGGGGGCAGCGGGGCAGGGGGTGTCTGGAGGAAGGCTTGCTGGGCAAGGGGGGGCGGTGGTGGCACAGGGAGAAGAAGCGAGGCCGAAGGAGAAAGAAAAAAGCCAAGAAAGTAGCCTCAGAACCAGAGTCCAGGGCACCCGGGAACGGTCTCCCATCCAAGTCCTGACCGGACCCGACCCTGCTTAGCTTCCAAGAGCAGAAGAGATGCGCTGCCATCAGGCCGCTAGGGCCATAGCCCTGAGAGGCTGCTGCTACGACCCACAGCAGACTGCTCTGCGCCTCCGAGCCCCAGCGTGCTCCTCTCGTCAACCCCTCCGCCTGCCCTGGCCTTTGCTCCTGCGTGCCTGCGAGCCTGCCTTGGGGTGAGGCGCCTCCAGCATCTCAGAGTCGCAGAGGTCGCGGCGATCTCCCCAACTGTCTCTGGACTTCCCAGCTGGACCGCCCCCGCCGCCGCCGCTCCCGCCGCCACCTCCTCCTCCTCCTCCTCCTCCTCCGCCGCCGCCGCCGCCACCGCCGCTGCTGCGGTTTGGAACCCGAGATGCCTACGGGGGGCGTTCGGTCTTGGAGGCAGGCATGCGGAGTGTTCTCAGCGCCCCCAACTCCCCAACCAGAGCCCTGGGTCTAGCGTAGCAAGCCACCCCGCCTTGCTCAAAGGCAGCCCGAAGTCAAGGGCGCCACCAGAGACCCTGGGCAGCAGTCCACCGCTGTGGCCCCTCCCCAGCCAACCTTCCCCTGACACACCCCCCCCCCACGCACCCCCCATCACCAGGACAGGACTGAGAGATACCGGAGCCCGGCTGACATAGACAGACACACAGACACACAGGGAAAGACAGAGAGACACACGGAGCGGTAGTCGGAGCGAGAGAGGTAGAGAGAGACACGGGGAGACCGAGGATCCAACACACAGACCCGCACTGAACCCCCGAACAGACACACAGAGATCCTGACCTGGATGCGGATGGGGACACGGAAAGGGACAGCCTCGCCGGTGCACGCAAGGGACCCAGACACACACCACACACACCGGAGGCTGTGTTGGCGAGGCAGCTAGCCTCTGGGGGTGTGGTGGAGCTTGGCCAGGTTTTGGCAAGCTGACCGCGCCCTGGTGCTGCTAGAGGAGCCCCTCGGAGCGCCAGGAAGCACAGCCAAGTTGCCTGGAATCCCCTTCTGCTCCCATGCCTGCCCAGCAACTACACTGGCCTAGGGGCATGCGGGGGACTCTTTCCTTGGTCTCGTCGTTTATTTGGGGGTACCCCTCGACGCCGACGCCGTGGTGCCGGGCGCGCCCCCACTGCCTTGCTGAGGGAGCGGGCCTCGCTGTTAGGTGCGCTGCTGTGGGGAGAAGGACTTAGGCTCAGGGTGCCAGCGGCCCCAAGGTCCAGGGCGGTCGGCCATCTTTGGTGCTGGGCAGAGGGAGCGAGGGCCCAGGGCGGGGCCCAGGGGCAAAGGGACGGTGGTCGGCGGGAAGGAAGAGAAGGCCCTGCGGGGCTGGAGCGCAGCGCAGGGCTGGTGGGAGAAGGTGTAGGCGTGCCCAGTCACCAGGGGGAGCCGGTTGTCCGGTGGCTTGGGCATCCAGGGCGACCCAAGGGAAAGGCGAGGGGCGGCGGCATGAGGGCCCCAAGGGCAGGAACGAGGGAGGGCACGCATGGGAGGCAGGGTGAACTCCCGCACGCGCTCCCCCCTCCCCATCGCCCCCCAGTCCTCGCCACCTTCGCCCACTCCCTCCCTCCGTAGCGGCTGCCCTCTCTGAGGCCTCAGCCTCCACACCCCGTTCCCATCGCCCCCCAGCGAGCCCCACTGGTTCCTGTGAGGGTGGGCCTTGTGACTTGGAGTTGGAGGAGCTGGATTCGAGCCGCCTGTCGCTGCAGCGGGCGGCTCCAGCGGGCCTATGAACCGCCGTGGGGTGCCCGGGGGTAAGGGGGCAACGGGGCAAGGGATGTTTGGAGGAAGGCTTGCTGGGCAAAGGGGGACGGTGGAGACACAGGGAGAAGAAGGGAGGCCGAAGGAGAAAGAAAAAAGCCAAGAAAGTAGCCTCAAAACAAGAGTGCAGGGCACCCGGGAACGGTCTCCCATCCAAGTCCTGAGCGGATCCGACCCTGCTTAGCTTCCAAGAGCAGAAGAGATGCGCTGCCATCAGGCCGCTAGGGCCAAAGGCCTGAGAGGCTGATGCTGCGACTCCCAGCAGACTGCTCTTGGCCTCCGAGCCCCAGCGTGCTCCTCTCGTCAACCCCTCCGCCTGCCCTGGCCTTGGCTCCTGCGTGCCTGCGCGCCTGCCTTGGGGTGAGGCGCCTCCAGCATCTCAGAGTCGCAGAAGTCCCGGCGATCTCCCCAACTGTCTCTGGACTTCCCAGCCGGACCGCCCCCTCCGCCGCCGCTCCCGCCGCCGTCGCCTCCTCCTACGCCGCCGCCGCCGCCGCCACTGCCACTGTGGTTTGGAACACGAGATGCCTAGGGGGGGCGTTCGGTCTTGGAGGCAGGCATGCGGAGTGTTCACAGCGCCCCGAACTCCCCAACCAGAGACCCTGGGCAGCAGTCCACCCCCGTGGCCCCACCCCCGCCAACCTTCCCCTGACAACCCCCCACGCACCCCCCATCACCAGGACAGGACTGAGAGATACGGGAGCCCGGCTGACAGAGACAGACACACAGACACACAGGGAAAGACAGAGAGGCACACGGAGGGGTAGTCGGAGCGAGAGAGGAAGAGAGAGACACGGGGAGAACGAGGATCCAACACACAGACCCGCACTGAACCCCCGAACAGACAGACAGAGACCCTGACCTGGATGCGGATGGGGACACGGAAAGGGACGGACTCGCCGGTGCACGCAAGGGACCCAGACACACACCACACACACCGGAGGCTGTGTTGGCGAGGCAGCTAGCCTCTGGGGGTGTGGTGGAGCTTGGCCAGGTTTTGGCAAGCTGACCGCGCCCTGGTGCTGCTAGAGGAGCCCCTCGGAGCGCCAGGAAGCACAGCCAAGTTGCCTGGAATCCCCTTCTGCTCCCATGCCTGCCCAGCAACCACACTGGCCTGGGGGCATGCGGGGGACTCTTTCCTTGGTCTCGTCGTTTATTTGGGGGTACCCCTCGACGCCGACGCCGTGGTGCCGGGCGCGCCCCCACTGCCTTGCTGAGGGAGCGGGCCTTGCTGTTAGCTGCGCTGCTGTGGGGAGAAGGACTTCGGCCCAGGGTGCCAGCGGCCCCGAGGGCCAGGGCGGTCGGCCATCTTTGGTGCTGGGCAGAGGGAGGGAGGGCCCAGGGCGGGGCCCAGGGGCAAAGGGACGGTGGTCAGCGGGAAGGAAGAGAAGGCCCTGCGGAGCTGGAGTGCAGCCCAGGGCTGGTGGGAGAAGGTGTAGGCGTGCCCAGTCACCAGGGGGAGCCGGTTGTTCGGCGGCTTGGGCATCCAGGGCGGCCCAAGGGAATGGCGAGGGGCGGCGGCATGAGGGCCCCAAGGCCAGAAACCAGGGAGTGCACGCATGGGAGGCAGGGTCAACTCCCGCACGCCCTCCCCCCGCCCCAACGCCCCCCCAGTCCTCGCCACCTTCGCCCACTCCCTCCCTCCGTTGCGGCTGTCCTCTCTGCTGCCTCAACCTCCCCACCCCGTTCCCATCGCCGCCCAGCGAGCCCCACTGGTTCCTGTGAGGGTGGGCCTTGTTGCTTGGAGTTGGAGGAGCTGGGTTGGAGCCGCCAGTCCCTGCAGCGGGCGGCTCCAGCGGGCCTGTGAATCGCCGTGGGGTGCCCGGGAGTAAGGGGGCAGCGGAGCAAGGGATGTTTGGAGGAAGGCTTGCTGGGCAAAGGGGGGCGGTGGAGGCACAGGGAGAAGAAGGGAGGCCGAAGGAGAAAGAAAAAAGCCAAGAAAGTAGCCTCAGAACAAGAGTGCAGGGCACCCGGGAACGGTCTCCCATCCAAGTCCTGAGCGGATCCGACCCTGCTTAGCTTCCAAGAGCAGAAGAGATGCGCTGCCATCAGGCCGCTAGGGCCAAAGGCCTGAGAGGCTGATGCTGCGACTCCCAGCAGACTGCTCTTGGCCTCCGAGCCCCAGCGTGCTCCTCTCGTCAACCCCTCCGCCTGCCCTGGCCTTGGCTCCTGCGTGCCTGCGCGCCTGCCTTGGGGTGAGGCGCCTCCAGCATCTCAGAGTCGCAGAAGTCCCGGCGATCTCCCCAACTGTCTCTGGACTTCCCAGCCGGACCGCCCCCTCCGCCGCCGCTCCCGCCGCCGTCGCCTCCTCCTACGCCGCCGCCGCCGCCGCCGCCGCCACTGTGGTTTGGAACCCGAGATGCCTAGGGGGGGCGTTCGGTCTTGGAGGCAGGCATGCGGAGTGTTCACAGCGCCCCGAACTCCCCAACCAGAGACCCTGGGCAGCAGTCCACCCCCGTGGCCCCTCCCCCGCCAACCTTCCCCTGACACCCCCCCCACGCACCCCCCATCACCAGGACAGGACTGAGCGATACGGGAGCCCGGCTGACAGAGACAGACACACAGACACACAGGGAAAGACAGACAGGCACACGGAGGGGTAGTCGGAGCGAGAGAGGAAGAGAGAGACACGGGGAGAACGAGGATCCAACACTCAGACCCGCACTGAACCCCCGAACAGACACACAGAGACCCTGACCTGGATGCGGATGGGGATACGGAAAGGGACGGACTCGCCGGTGCACGCAAGGGACCCAGACACACACCACACACACCGGAGGCTGTGTTGGCGAGGCAGCTAGGCTCTGGGGGTGTGGTGGAGCTTGGCCAGGTTTTGGCAAGCTCACCGCGCCCTGGTGCTGCTAGAGGAGCCCCTCGGAGCGCCAGGAAGCACAGCCAAGTTGCCTGGAATCCCCTTCTGCTCCCATGCCTGCCCAGCAACCACACTGGCCTGGGGGCATGCGGGGGACTCTTTCCTTGGTCTCGTCGTTTATTTGGGGGTACCCCTCGACGCCGACGCCGTGGTGCCGGGCGCGCCCCCACTGCCTTGCTGAGGGAGGGGGCCTTGCTGTTAGCTGCGCTGCTGTGGGGAGAAAGACTTCGGCCCAGGGTGCCAGCGGCCCCGAGGGCCAGGGCGGTCGGCCATCTTTGGTGCTGGGCAGAGGGAGGGAGGGCCCAGGGCGGGGCCCAGGGGCAAAGGGACGGTGGTCGGCGGGAAGGAAGAGAAGGCCCTGCGGAGCTGGAGTGCAGCCCAGGGCTGGTGGGAGAAGGTGTAGGCGTGCCCAGTCACCAGGGGGAGCCGGTTGTCCGGCGGCTTGGGCATCCAGGGCGGCCCAAGGGAATGGCGAGGGGCGGCGGCATGAGGGCCCCAAGGCCAGGAACCAGGGAGTGCACGCATGGGAGGCAGGGTCAACTCCCGCACGCCCTCCCCCGGCCCCAACGCCCCCCCAGTCCTCGCCACCTTCGCCCACTCCCTCCCTCCGTTGCGGCTGTCCTCTCTGCTGCCTCAACCTCCCCACCCCGTTCCCATCGCCGCCCAGCGAGCCCCACTGGTTCCTGTGAGGGTGGGCCTTGTTGCTTGGAGTTGGAGGAGCTGGGTTGGAGCCGCCAGTCCCTGCAGCGGGCGGCTCCAGCGGGCCTGTGAATCGCCGTGGGGTGCCCGGGAGTAAGGGGGCAGCGGAGCAAGGGATGTTTGGAGGAAGGCTTGCTGGGCAAAGGGGGGCGGTGGAGGCACAGGGAGAAGAAGGGAGGCCGAAGGAGAAAGAAAAAAGCCAAGAAAGTAGCCTCAGAACCAGAGTCCAGGGCACCCGGGAACGGTCTCCCATCCAAGTCCTGACCGGATCCGACCCTGCTTAGCTTCCAAGAGCAGAAGAGATGCGCTGCCATCAGGCCACTAGGGCCATAGGCCTGAGAGGCTGCTGCTGCGACCCACATCAGACTGCTCTGGGCCTCCGGGCCCCAGCGTGCTCCTCTTGTCACCCCTCCACCTGCCCTGTGCTTTGCTCCTGCGTGCCTGCGAGCCTGCCTTGGGGTGAGGCGCCTCCAGCATCTCAGAGTCGCAGAAGTCCTGGCGATCTCCCCAAGTGTCTCTGGACTTCCCAGCAGGACCGCCCCCTCCGCCGCCGCTCCCGCCGCCGCCTCCTCCTCCTCCTCCTCCTCCTCCCCCGCCGCCACCGCCGCCTCCGCCGCCGCTGTCGTTTGGAACCCGAGATGCCTAGGGGGGGCGTTCGGTCTTGGAGGCAGGCATGCGGAGTGTTCTCAGCGCCCCCAACTCCCCAACCGCAGCCCTGGGTCTAGCGTGGCAAGCCACCCCGCCTTGCTCAATGGCGGCCCGAAGTCAAGGGCGCCACCAGAGACCCTGGGCAGCAGTCCACCGCCGTGGCCCGTCCCCCTCTATCCTTCCCGTGACACCCCTCCCCCACGAACCCCCCATCACCAGGACAGGACTGAGAGATACGGGAGCCCGGCTGACATAGACAGACACAAAGACACACAGGGAAAGCCAGAGATACGCACGGAGGGGTAGTCGGAGCGAGAGAGGAAGAGAGAGACACGGGGAGACCGAGGATCCAACACACAGACCCGCACTGAACCCCCGAACAGACACACAGAGATCCTGACCTGGATGCGGATGGGGACACGGAAAGGGACAGCCTCGCCGGTGCACGCAAGGGACCCAGACACACACCACACACACCGGAGGCTGTGTTGGCGAGGCAGCTAGCCTCTGGGGGTGTGGTGGAGCTTGGCCAGGTTTTGGCAAGCTGACCGCGCCCTGGTGCTGCTAGAGGAGCCCCTCGGAGCGCCAGGAAGCACAGCCAAGTTGCCTGGAATCCCCTTCTGCTCCCATGCCTGCCCAGCAACTACACTGGCCTGGGGGCATGCGGGGGACTCTTTCCTTGGTCTCGTCGTTTATTTGGGGGTACCCCTCGACGCCGACGCCGTGGTGCCGGGCGCGCCCCCACTGCCTTGCTGAGGGAGCGGGCCTCGCTGTTAGGTGCGCTGCTGTGGGGAGAAGGACTTAGGCTCAGGGTGCCAGCGGCCCCAAGGTCCAGGGCGGTCGGCCATCTTTGGTGCTGGGCAGAGGGAGCGAGGGCCCAGGGCGGGGCCCAGGGGCAAAGGGACGGTGGTCGGCCGGAAGGAAGAGAAGGCCCTGCGGGGCTGGAGCGCAGCGCAGGGCTGGTGGGAGAAGGTGTAGGCGTGCCCAGTCACCAGGGGGAGCCTGTTGTCCGGTGGCTTGGGCATCCAGGGCGACCCAAGGGAAAGGCGAGGGGCGGCGGCATGAGGGCCCCAAGGGCAGGAACGAGGGAGGGCACGCATGGGAGGCAGGGTGAACTCCCGCACGCGCTCCCCCCTCCCCATCGCCCCCCAGTCCTCGCCACCTTCGCCCACTCCCTCCCTCCGTAGCGGCTGCCCTCTCTGAGGCCTCAGCCTCCACACCCCGTTCCCATCGCCCCCCAGCGAGCCCCACTGGTTCCTGTGAGGGTGGGCCTTGTGACTTGGAGTTGGAGGAGCTGGATTCGAGCCGCCTGTCGCTGCAGCGGGCGGCTCCAGCGGGCCTATGAACCGCCGTGGGGTGCCCGGGGGTAAGGGGGCAACGGGGCAAGGGATGTTTGGAGGAAGGCTTGCTGGGCAAAGGGGGGCGGTGGAGGCACAGGGAGAAGAAGGGAGGCCGAAGGAGAAAGAAAAAAGCCAAGAAAGTAGCCTCAGAACAAGAGTGCAGGGCACCCGGGAACGGTCTCCCATCCAAGTCCTGAGCGGATCCGACCCTGCTTAGCTTCCAAGAGCAGAAGAGATGCGCTGCCATCAGGCCGCTAGGGCCAAAGGCCTGAGAGGCTGATGCTGCGACTCCCAGCAGACTGCTCTTGGCCTCCGAGCCCCAGCGTGCTCCTCTCGTCAACCCCTCCGCCTGCCCTGGCCTTGGCTCCTGCGTGCCTGCGCGCCTGCCTTGGGGTGAGGCGCCTCCAGCATCTCAGAGTCGCAGAAGTCCCGGCGATCTCCCCAACTGTCTCTGGACTTCCCAGCCGGACCGCCCCCTCCGCCGCCGCTCCCGCCGCCGTCGCCTCCTCCTACGCCGCCGCCGCCGCCGCCGCCGCCACTGTGGTTTGGAACCCGAGATGCCTAGGGGGGGCGTTCGGTCTTGGAGGCAGGCATGCGGAGTGTTCACAGCGCCCCGAACTCCCCAACCAGAGACCCTGGGCAGCAGTCCACCCCCGTGGCCCCACCCCCGCCAACCTTCCCCTGACAACCCCCCACGCACCCCCCATCACCAGGACAGGACTGAGAGATACGGGAGCCCGGCTGACAGAGACAGACACACAGACACACAGGGAAAGACAGAGAGGCACACGGAGGGGTAGTCGGAGCGAGAGAGGAAGAGAGAGACACGGGGAGAACGAGGATCCAACACACAGACCCGCACTGAACCCCCGAACAGACAGACAGAGACCCTGACCTGGATGCGGATGGGGACACGGAAAGGGACGGACTCGCCGGTGCACGCAAGGGACCCAGACACACACCACACACACCGGAGGCTGTGTTGGCGAGGCAGCTAGCCTCTGGGGGTGTGGTGGAGCTTGGCCAGGTTTTGGCAAGCTGACCGCGCCCTGGTGCTGCTAGAGGAGCCCCTCGGAGCGCCAGGAAGCACAGCCAAGTTGCCTGGAATCCCCTTCTGCTCCCATGCCTGCCCAGCAACCACACTGGCCTGGGGGCATGCGGGGGACTCTTTCCTTGGTCTCGTCGTTTATTTGGGGGTACCCCTCGACGCCGACGCCGTGGTGCCGGGCGCGCCCCCACTGCCTTGCTGAGGGAGCGGGCCTTGCTGTTAGCTGCGCTGCTGTGGGGAGAAGGACTTCGGCCCAGGGTGCCAGCGGCCCCGAGGGCCAGGGCGGTCGGCCATTTTGGTGCTGGGCAGAGGGAGGGAGGGCCCAGGGCGGGGCCCAGGGGCAAAGGGACGGTGGTCGGCGGGAAGGAAGAGAAGGCCCTGCGGGGCTGGAGCGCAGCCCAGGGCTGGTGGGAGAAGGTGTAGGCGTGCCCAGTCACCAGGGGGAGCCGGTTGTTCGGCGGCTTGGGCATCCAGGGCGGCCCAAGGGAATGGCGAGGGGCGGCGGCATGAGGGCCCCAAGGCCAGGAACCAGGGAGTGCACGCATGGGAGGCAGGGTGAACTCCCGCCCGCGCTCCCCCCGCCCCATCGCCCCCCCAGTCCTCGCCACCTTCGCCCACTCCCTCCCTCCGAAGCGGCAGCCCTCTCTGCCGCCTCAGCCTCCCCACCCCCTTCCCATCGCCCCCCCGCGAGCCCCACTGGTTCCTGTGAGGGTGGGCCTTGTGACTTGGAGTTGGAGGAGCTGGGTTGGAGCCGCCTGTCGCTGCAGCGGGCGGCTCCAGCGGGCCTGTGAACCGCCGTGGGGTGCCCGGGGGTAAGGGGGCAACGGGGCAAGGGATGTTTGGAGGAAGGCTTGCTGGGCAAAGGGGGGCGGTGGAGGCACAGGGAGAAGAAGGGAGGCCGAAGGAGAAAGAAAAAAGCCAAGAAAGTAGCCTCAGAACAAGAGTGCAGGGCACCCGGGAACGGTCTCCCATCCAAGTCCTGAGCGGATCCGACCCTGCTTAGCTTCCAAGAGCAGAAGAGATGCGCTGCCATCAGGCCGCTAGGGCCAGAGGCCTGAGAGGCTGCTGCTGCGACCCACAGCAGACTGCTCTGGGCCTCCGAGCCCCAGCGTGCTCCTCTCGTCAACCCCTCCGCCTGCCCTGGCCTTGGCTCCTGCGTGCCTGCGAGCCTGCCTTGGGGTGAGGCGCCTCCAGCATCTCAGAGTCCCAGAAGTCCCGGCGATCTCCCCAACTGTCTCTGGACTTCCCAGCCGGACCGCCCCCTCCGCCGCCGCTCCCGCCGCCGCCGCCTCCTCCTACGCCGCCGCCGCCGCCGCCACTGCCACTGTGGTTTGGAACCCGAGATGCCTAGGGGGGGCGTTCGGTCTTGGAGGCAGGCATGCGGAGTGTTCACAGCGCCCCGAACTCCCCAACCAGAGACCCTGGGCAGCAGTCCACCCCCGTGGCCCCTCCCCCGCCAACCTTCCCCTGACACCCCCCCCACGCACCCCCCATCACCAGGACAGGACTGAGCGATACGGGAGCCCGGCTGACAGAGACAGACACACAGACACACAGGGAAAGACAGACAGGCACACGGAGGGGTAGTCGGAGCGAGAGAGGAAGAGAGAGACACGGGGAGAACGAGGATCCAACACTCAGACCCGCACTGAACCCCCGAACAGACACACAGAGACCCTGACCTGGATGCGGATGGGGATACGGAAAGGGACGGACTCGCCGGTGCACGCAAGGGACCCAGACACACACCACACACACCGGAGGCTGTGTTGGCGAGGCAGCTAGGCTCTGGGGGTGTGGTGGAGCTTGGCCAGGTTTTGGCAAGCTCACCGCGCCCTGGTGCTGCTAGAGGAGCCCCTCGGAGCGCCAGGAAGCACAGCCAAGTTGCCTGGAATCCCCTTCTGCTCCCATGCCTGCCCAGCAACCACACTGGCCTGGGGGCATGCGGGGGACTCTTTCCTTGGTCTCGTCGTTTATTTGGGGGTACCCCTCGACGCCGACGCCGTGGTGCCGGGCGCGCCCCCACTGCCTTGCTGAGGGAGGGGGCCTTGCTGTTAGCTGCGCTGCTGTGGGGAGAAAGACTTCGGCCCAGGGTGCCAGCGGCCCCGAGGGCCAGGGCGGTCGGCCATCTTTGGTGCTGGGCAGAGGGAGGGAGGGCCCAGGGCGGGGCCCAGGGGCAAAGGGACGGTGGTCGGCGGGAAGGAAGAGAAGGCCCTGCGGAGCTGGAGTGCAGCCCAGGGCTGGTGGGAGAAGGTGTAGGCGTGCCCAGTCACCAGGGGGAGCCGGTTGTCCGGCGGCTTGGGCATCCAGGGCGGCCCAAGGGAATGGCGAGGGGCGGCGGCATGAGGGCCCCAAGGCCAGGAACCAGGGAGTGCACGCATGGGAGGCAGGGTCAACTCCCGCACGCCCTCCCCCGGCCCCAACGCCCCCCCAGTCCTCGCCACCTTCGCCCACTCCCTCCCTCCGTTGCGGCTGTCCTCTCTGCTGCCTCAACCTCCCCACCCCGTTCCCATCGCCGCCCAGCGAGCCCCACTGGTTCCTGTGAGGGTGGGCCTTGTTGCTTGGAGTTGGAGGAGCTGGGTTGGAGCCGCCAGTCCCTGCAGCGGGCGGCTCCAGCGGGCCTGTGAATCGCCGTGGGGTGCCCGGGAGTAAGGGGGCAGCGGAGCAAGGGATGTTTGGAGGAAGGCTTGCTGGGCAAAGGGGGGCGGTGGAGGCACAGGGAGAAGAAGGGAGGCCGAAGGAGAAAGAAAAAAGCCAAGAAAGTAGCCTCAGAACCAGAGTCCAGGGCACCCGGGAACGGTCTCCCATCCAAGTCCTGACCGGATCCGACCCTGCTTAGCTTCCAAGAGCAGAAGAGATGCGCTGCCATCAGGCCACTAGGGCCATAGGCCTGAGAGGCTGCTGCTGCGACCCACATCAGACTGCTCTGGGCCTCCGGGCCCCAGCGTGCTCCTCTTGTCACCCCTCCACCTGCCCTGTGCTTTGCTCCTGCGTGCCTGCGAGCCTGCCTTGGGGTGAGGCGCCTCCAGCATCTCAGAGTCGCAGAAGTCCTGGCGATCTCCCCAAGTGTCTCTGGACTTCCCAGCAGGACCGCCCCCTCCGCCGCCGCTCCCGCCGCCGCCTCCTCCTCCTCCTCCTCCTCCTCCCCCGCCGCCACCGCCGCCTCCGCCGCCGCTGTCGTTTGGAACCCGAGATGCCTAGGGGGGGCGTTCGGTCTTGGAGGCAGGCATGCGGAGTGTTCTCAGCGCCCCCAACTCCCCAACCGCAGCCCTGGGTCTAGCGTGGCAAGCCACCCCGCCTTGCTCAATGGCGGCCCGAAGTCAAGGGCGCCACCAGAGACCCTGGGCAGCAGTCCACCGCCGTGGCCCGTCCCCCTCTATCCTTCCCGTGACACCCCTCCCCCACGAACCCCCCATCACCAGGACAGGACTGAGAGATACGGGAGCCCGGCTGACATAGACAGACACAAAGACACACAGGGAAAGCCAGAGATACGCACGGAGGGGTAGTCGGAGCGAGAGAGGAAGAGAGAGACACGGGGAGACCGAGGATCCAACACACAGACCCGCACTGAACCCCCGAACAGACACACAGAGATCCTGACCTGGATGCGGATGGGGACACGGAAAGGGACAGCCTCGCCGGTGCACGCAAGGGACCCAGACACACACCACACACACCGGAGGCTGTGTTGGCGAGGCAGCTAGCCTCTGGGGGTGTGGTGGAGCTTGGCCAGGTTTTGGCAAGCTGACCGCGCCCTGGTGCTGCTAGAGGAGCCCCTCGGAGCGCCAGGAAGCACAGCCAAGTTGCCTGGAATCCCCTTCTGCTCCCATGCCTGCCCAGCAACTACACTGGCCTGGGGGCATGCGGGGGACTCTTTCCTTGGTCTCGTCGTTTATTTGGGGGTACCCCTCGACGCCGACGCCGTGGTGCCGGGCGCGCCCCCACTGCCTTGCTGAGGGAGCGGGCCTCGCTGTTAGGTGCGCTGCTGTGGGGAGAAGGACTTAGGCTCAGGGTGCCAGCGGCCCCAAGGTCCAGGGCGGTCGGCCATCTTTGGTGCTGGGCAGAGGGAGCGAGGGCCCAGGGCGGGGCCCAGGGGCAAAGGGACGGTGGTCGGCGGGAAGGAAGAGAAGGCCCTGCGGGGCTGGAGCGCAGCGCAGGGCTGGTGGGAGAAGGTGTAGGCGTGCCCAGTCACCAGGGGGAGCCTGTTGTCCGGTGGCTTGGGCATCCAGGGCGACACAAGGGAAAGGCGAGGGGCGGCGGCATGAGGGCCCCAAGGGCAGGAACGAGGGAGGGCACGCATGGGAGGCAGGGTGAACTCCCGCACGCGCTCCCCCCTCCCCATCGCCCCCCAGTCCTCGCCACCTTCGCCCACTCCCTCCCTTCGTAGCGGCTGCCCTCTCTGAGGCCTCAGCCTCCACACCCCGTTCCCATCGCCCCCCAGCGAGCCCCACTGGTTCCTGTGAGGGTGGGCCTTGTGGCTTGGAGTTGGAGGAGCTGGGTTGGAGCCGCCTGCCCCTGCAGCGGGTGGCTCCAGCGGGCCTGTGAACCGCCGTGGGGTGCGTGGGGGGTGAGGGGGCAGCGGGGCAGGGGGTGTCTGGAGGAAGGCTTGCTGGGCAAGGGGGGGCGGTGGTGGCACAGGGAGAAGAAGCGAGGCCGAAGGAGAAAGAAAAAAGCCAAGAAAGTAGCCTCAGAACCAGAGTCCAGGGCACCCGGGAACGGTCTCCCATCCAAGTCCTGACCGGACCCGACCCTGCTTAGCTTCCAAGAGCAGAAGAGATGCGCTGCCATCAGGCCGCTAGGGCCATAGCCCTGAGAGGCTGCTGCTACGACCCACAGCAGACTGCTCTGCGCCTCCGAGCCCCAGCGTGCTCCTCTCGTCAACCCCTCCGCCTGCCCTGGCCTTTGCTCCTGCGTGCCTGCGAGCCTGCCTTGGGGTGAGGCGCCTCCAGCATCTCAGAGTCGCAGAGGTCGCGGCGATCTCCCCAACTGTCTCTGGACTTCCCAGCTGGACCGCCCCCGCCGCCGCCGCTCCCGCCGCCACCTCCTCCTCCTCCTCCTCCTCCTCCGCCGCCGCCGCCGCCACCGCCGCTGCTGCGGTTTGGAACCCGAGATGCCTACGGGGGGCGTTCGGTCTTGGAGGCAGGCATGCGGAGTGTTCTCAGCGCCCCCAACTCCCCAACCAGAGCCCTGGGTCTAGCGTAGCAAGCCACCCCGCCTTGCTCAAAGGCAGCCCGAAGTCAAGGGCGCCACCAGAGACCCTGGGCAGCAGTCCACCGCTGTGGCCCCTCCCCAGCCAACCTTCCCCTGACACACCCCCCCCCCACGCACCCCCCATCACCAGGACAGGACTGAGAGATACCGGAGCCCGGCTGACATAGACAGACACACAGACACACAGGGAAAGACAGAGAGACACACGGAGCGGTAGTCGGAGCGAGAGAGGTAGAGAGAGACACGGGGAGACCGAGGATCCAACACACAGACCCGCACTGAACCCCCGAACAGACACACAGAGATCCTGACCTGGATGCGGATGGGGACACGGAAAGGGACAGCCTCGCCGGTGCACGCAAGGGACCCAGACACACACCACACACACCGGAGGCTGTGTTGGCGAGGCAGCTAGCCTCTGGGGGTGTGGTGGAGCTTGGCCAGGTTTTGGCAAGCTGACCGCGCCCTGGTGCTGCTAGAGGAGCCCCTCGGAGCGCCAGGAAGCACAGCCAAGTTGCCTGGAATCCCCTTCTGCTCCCATGCCTGCCCAGCAACTACACTGGCCTAGGGGCATGCGGGGGACTCTTTCCTTGGTCTCGTCGTTTATTTGGGGGTACCCCTCGACGCCGACGCCGTGGTGCCGGGCGCGCCCCCACTGCCTTGCTGAGGGAGCGGGCCTCGCTGTTAGGTGCGCTGCTGTGGGGAGAAGGACTTAGGCTCAGGGTGCCAGCGGCCCCAAGGTCCAGGGCGGTCGGCCATCTTTGGTGCTGGGCAGAGGGAGCGAGGGCCCAGGGCGGGGCCCAGGGGCAAAGGGACGGTGGTCGGCGGGAAGGAAGAGAAGGCCCTGCGGGGCTGGAGCGCAGCGCAGGGCTGGTGGGAGAAGGTGTAGGCGTGCCCAGTCACCAGGGGGAGCCGGTTGTCCGGTGGCTTGGGCATCCAGGGCGACCCAAGGGAAAGGCGAGGGGCGGCGGCATGAGGGCCCCAAGGGCAGGAACGAGGGAGGGCACGCATGGGAGGCAGGGTGAACTCCCGCACGCGCTCCCCCCTCCCCATCGCCCCCCAGTCCTCGCCACCTTCGCCCACTCCCTCCCTCCGTAGCGGCTGCCCTCTCTGAGGCCTCAGCCTCCACACCCCGTTCCCATCGCCCCCCAGCGAGCCCCACTGGTTCCTGTGAGGGTGGGCCTTGTGACTTGGAGTTGGAGGAGCTGGATTCGAGCCGCCTGTCGCTGCAGCGGGCGGCTCCAGCGGGCCTATGAACCGCCGTGGGGTGCCCGGGGGTAAGGGGGCAACGGGGCAAGGGATGTTTGGAGGAAGGCTTGCTGGGCAAAGGGGGACGGTGGAGACACAGGGAGAAGAAGGGAGGCCGAAGGAGAAAGAAAAAAGCCAAGAAAGTAGCCTCAGAACAAGAGTGCAGGGCACCCGGGAACGGTCTCCCATCCAAGTCCTGAGCGGATCCGACCCTGCTTAGCTTCCAAGAGCAGAAGAGATGCGCTGCCATCAGGCCGCTAGGGCCAAAGGCCTGAGAGGCTGATGCTGCGACTCCCAGCAGACTGCTCTTGGCCTCCGAGCCCCAGCGTGCTCCTCTCGTCAACCCCTCCGCCTGCCCTGGCCTTGGCTCCTGCGTGCCTGCGCGCCTGCCTTGGGGTGAGGCGCCTCCAGCATCTCAGAGTCGCAGAAGTCCCGGCGATCTCCCCAACTGTCTCTGGACTTCCCAGCCGGACCGCCCCCTCCGCCGCCGCTCCCGCCGCCGTCGCCTCCTCCTACGCCGCCGCCGCCGCCGCCACTGCCACTGTGGTTTGGAACCCGAGATGCCTAGGGGGGGCGTTCGGTCTTGGAGGCAGGCATGCGGAGTGTTCACAGCGCCCCGAACTCCCCAACCAGAGACCCTGGGCAGCAGTCCACCCCCGTGGCCCCACCCCCGCCAACCTTCCCCTGACAACCCCCCACGCACCCCCCATCACCAGGACAGGACTGAGAGATACGGGAGCCCGGCTGACAGAGACAGACACACAGACACACAGGGAAAGACAGAGAGGCACACGGAGGGGTAGTCGGAGCGAGAGAGGAAGAGAGAGACACGGGGAGAACGAGGATCCAACACACAGACCCGCACTGAACCCACGAAGAGACAGACAGAGACCCTGACCTGGATGCGGATGGGGACACGGAAAGGGACGGACTCGCCGGTGCACGCAAGGGACCCAGACACACACCACACACACCGGAGGCTGTGTTGGCGAGGCAGCTAGCCTCTGGGGGTGTGGTGGAGCTTGGCCAGGTTTTGGCAAGCTGACCGCGCCCTGGTGCTGCTAGAGGAGCCCCTCGGAGCGCCAGGAAGCACAGCCAAGTTGCCTGGAATCCCCTTCTGCTCCCATGCCTGCCCAGCAACCACACTGGCCTGGGGGCATGCGGGGGACTCTTTCCTTGGTCTCGTCGTTTATTTGGGGGTACCCCTCGACGCCGACGCCGTGGTGCCGGGCGCGCCCCCACTGCCTTGCTGAGGGAGCGGGCCTTGCTGTTAGCTGCGCTGCTGTGGGGAGAAGGACTTCGGCCCAGGGTGCCAGCGGCCCCGAGGGCCAGGGCGGTCGGCCATCTTTGGTGCTGGGCAGAGGGAGGGAGGGCCCAGGGCGGGGCCCAGGGGCAAAGGGACGGTGGTCAGCGGGAAGGAAGAGAAGGCCCTGCGGAGCTGGAGTGCAGCCCAGGGCTGGTGGGAGAAGGTGTAGGCGTGCCCAGTCACCAGGGGGAGCCGGTTGTCCGGCGGCTTGGGCATCCAGGGCGGCCCAAGGGAATGGCGAGGGGCGGCGGCATGAGGGCCCCAAGGCCAGAAACCAGGGAGTGCACGCATGGGAGGCAGGGTCAACTCCCGCACGCCCTCCCCCCGCCCCAACGCCCCCCCAGTCCTCGCCACCTTCGCCCACTCCCTCCCTCCGTTGCGGCTGTCCTCTCTGCTGCCTCAACCTCCCCACCCCGTTCCCATCGCCGCCCAGCGAGCCCCACTGGTTCCTGTGAGGGTGGGCCTTGTTGCTTGGAGTTGGAGGAGCTGGGTTGGAGCCGCCAGTCCCTGCAGCGGGCGGCTCCAGCGGGCCTGTGAATCGCCGTGGGGTGCCCGGGAGTAAGGGGGCAGCGGAGCAAGGGATGTTTGGAGGAAGGCTTGCTGGGCAAAGGGGGGCGGTGGAGGCACAGGGAGAAGAAGGGAGGCCGAAGGAGAAAGAAAAAAGCCAAGAAAGTAGCCTCAGAACAAGAGTGCAGGGCACCCGGGAACGGTCTCCCATCCAAGTCCTGAGCGGATCCGACCCTGCTTAGCTTCCAAGAGCAGAAGAGATGCGCTGCCATCAGGCCGCTAGGGCCAAAGGCCTGAGAGGCTGATGCTGCGACTCCCAGCAGACTGCTCTTGGCCTCCGAGCCCCAGCGTGCTCCTCTCGTCAACCCCTCCGCCTGCCCTGGCCTTGGCTCCTGCGTGCCTGCGCGCCTGCCTTGGGGTGAGGCGCCTCCAGCATCTCAGAGTCGCAGAAGTCCCGGCGATCTCCCCAACTGTCTCTGGACTTCCCAGCCGGACCGCCCCCTCCGCCGCCGCTCCCGCCGCCGTCGCCTCCTCCTACGCCGCCGCCGCCGCCGCCGCCGCCACTGTGGTTTGGAACCCGAGATGCCTAGGGGGGGCGTTCGGTCTTGGAGGCAGGCATGCGGAGTGTTCACAGCGCCCCGAACTCCCCAACCAGAGACCCTGGGCAGCAGTCCACCCCCGTGGCCCCTCCCCCGCCAACCTTCCCCTGACACCCCCCCCACGCACCCCCCATCACCAGGACAGGACTGAGCGATACGGGAGCCCGGCTGACAGAGACAGACACACAGACACACAGGGAAAGACAGACAGGCACACGGAGGGGTAGTCGGAGCGAGAGAGGAAGAGAGAGACACGGGGAGAACGAGGATCCAACACTCAGACCCGCACTGAACCCCCGAACAGACACACAGAGACCCTGACCTGGATGCGGATGGGGATACGGAAAGGGACGGACTCGCCGGTGCACGCAAGGGACCCAGACACACACCACACACACCGGAGGCTGTGTTGGCGAGGCAGCTAGGCTCTGGGGGTGTGGTGGAGCTTGGCCAGGTTTTGGCAAGCTCACCGCGCCCTGGTGCTGCTAGAGGAGCCCCTCGGAGCGCCAGGAAGCACAGCCAAGTTGCCTGGAATCCCCTTCTGCTCCCATGCCTGCCCAGCAACCACACTGGCCTGGGGGCATGCGGGGGACTCTTTCCTTGGTCTCGTCGTTTATTTGGGGGTACCCCTCGACGCCGACGCCGTGGTGCCGGGCGCGCCCCCACTGCCTTGCTGAGGGAGGGGGCCTTGCTGTTAGCTGCGCTGCTGTGGGGAGAAAGACTTCGGCCCAGGGTGCCAGCGGCCCCGAGGGCCAGGGCGGTCGGCCATCTTTGGTGCTGGGCAGAGGGAGGGAGGGCCCAGGGCGGGGCCCAGGGGCAAAGGGACGGTGGTCGGCGGGAAGGAAGAGAAGGCCCTGCGGAGCTGGAGTGCAGCCCAGGGCTGGTGGGAGAAGGTGTAGGCGTGCCCAGTCACCAGGGGGAGCCGGTTGTCCGGCGGCTTGGGCATCCAGGGCGGCCCAAGGGAATGGCGAGGGGCGGCGGCATGAGGGCCCCAAGGCCAGGAACCAGGGAGTGCACGCATGGGAGGCAGGGTCAACTCCCGCACGCCCTCCCCCGGCCCCAACGCCCCCCCAGTCCTCGCCACCTTCGCCCACTCCCTCCCTCCGTTGCGGCTGTCCTCTCTGCTGCCTCAACCTCCCCACCCCGTTCCCATCGCCGCCCAGCGAGCCCCACTGGTTCCTGTGAGGGTGGGCCTTGTTGCTTGGAGTTGGAGGAGCTGGGTTGGAGCCGCCAGTCCCTGCAGCGGGCGGCTCCAGCGGGCCTGTGAATCGCCGTGGGGTGCCCGGGAGTAAGGGGGCAGCGGAGCAAGGGATGTTTGGAGGAAGGCTTGCTGGGCAAAGGGGGGCGGTGGAGGCACAGGGAGAAGAAGGGAGGCCGAAGGAGAAAGAAAAAAGCCAAGAAAGTAGCCTCAGAACCAGAGTCCAGGGCACCCGGGAACGGTCTCCCATCCAAGTCCTGACCGGATCCGACCCTGCTTAGCTTCCAAGAGCAGAAGAGATGCGCTGCCATCAGGCCACTAGGGCCATAGGCCTGAGAGGCTGCTGCTGCGACCCACATCAGACTGCTCTGGGCCTCCGGGCCCCAGCGTGCTCCTCTTGTCACCCCTCCACCTGCCCTGTGCTTTGCTCCTGCGTGCCTGCGAGCCTGCCTTGGGGTGAGGCGCCTCCAGCATCTCAGAGTCGCAGAAGTCCTGGCGATCTCCCCAAGTGTCTCTGGACTTCCCAGCAGGACCGCCCCCTCCGCCGCCGCTCCCGCCGCCGCCTCCTCCTCCTCCTCCTCCTCCTCCCCCGCCGCCACCGCCGCCTCCGCCGCCGCTGTCGTTTGGAACCCGAGATGCCTAGGGGGGGCGTTCGGTCTTGGAGGCAGGCATGCGGAGTGTTCTCAGCGCCCCCAACTCCCCAACCGCAGCCCTGGGTCTAGCGTGGCAAGCCACCCCGCCTTGCTCAATGGCGGCCCGAAGTCAAGGGCGCCACCAGAGACCCTGGGCAGCAGTCCACCGCCGTGGCCCGTCCCCCTCTATCCTTCCCGTGACACCCCTCCCCCACGAACCCCCCATCACCAGGACAGGACTGAGAGATACGGGAGCCCGGCTGACATAGACAGACACAAAGACACACAGGGAAAGCCAGAGATACGCACGGAGGGGTAGTCGGAGCGAGAGAGGAAGAGAGAGACACGGGGAGACCGAGGATCCAACACACAGACCCGCACTGAACCCCCGAACAGACACACAGAGATCCTGACCTGGATGCGGATGGGGACACGGAAAGGGACAGCCTCGCCGGTGCACGCAAGGGACCCAGACACACACCACACACACCGGAGGCTGTGTTGGCGAGGCAGCTAGCCTCTGGGGGTGTGGTGGAGCTTGGCCAGGTTTTGGCAAGCTGACCGCGCCCTGGTGCTGCTAGAGGAGCCCCTCGGAGCGCCAGGAAGCACAGCCAAGTTGCCTGGAATCCCCTTCTGCTCCCATGCCTGCCCAGCAACTACACTGGCCTGGGGGCATGCGGGGGACTCTTTCCTTGGTCTCGTCGTTTATTTGGGGGTACCCCTCGACGCCGACGCCGTGGTGCCGGGCGCGCCCCCACTGCCTTGCTGAGGGAGCGGGCCTCGCTGTTAGGTGCGCTGCTGTGGGGAGAAGGACTTAGGCTCAGGGTGCCAGCGGCCCCAAGGTCCAGGGCGGTCGGCCATCTTTGGTGCTGGGCAGAGGGAGCGAGGGCCCAGGGCGGGGCCCAGGGGCAAAGGGACGGTGGTCGGCCGGAAGGAAGAGAAGGCCCTGCGGGGCTGGAGCGCAGCGCAGGGCTGGTGGGAGAAGGTGTAGGCGTGCCCAGTCACCAGGGGGAGCCTGTTGTCCGGTGGCTTGGGCATCCAGGGCGACCCAAGGGAAAGGCGAGGGGCGGCGGCATGAGGGCCCCAAGGGCAGGAACGAGGGAGGGCACGCATGGGAGGCAGGGTGAACTCCCGCACGCGCTCCCCCCTCCCCATCGCCCCCCAGTCCTCGCCACCTTCGCCCACTCCCTCCCTCCGTAGCGGCTGCCCTCTCTGAGGCCTCAGCCTCCACACCCCGTTCCCATCGCCCCCCAGCGAGCCCCACTGGTTCCTGTGAGGGTGGGCCTTGTGACTTGGAGTTGGAGGAGCTGGATTCGAGCCGCCTGTCGCTGCAGCGGGCGGCTCCAGCGGGCCTATGAACCGCCGTGGGGTGCCCGGGGGTAAGGGGGCAACGGGGCAAGGGATGTTTGGAGGAAGGCTTGCTGGGCAAAGGGGGGCGGTGGAGGCACAGGGAGAAGAAGGGAGGCCGAAGGAGAAAGAAAAAAGCCAAGAAAGTAGCCTCAGAACAAGAGTGCAGGGCACCCGGGAACGGTCTCCCATCCAAGTCCTGAGCGGATCCGACCCTGCTTAGCTTCCAAGAGCAGAAGAGATGCGCTGCCATCAGGCCGCTAGGGCCAAAGGCCTGAGAGGCTGATGCTGCGACTCCCAGCAGACTGCTCTTGGCCTCCGAGCCCCAGCGTGCTCCTCTCGTCAACCCCTCCGCCTGCCCTGGCCTTGGCTCCTGCGTGCCTGCGCGCCTGCCTTGGGGTGAGGCGCCTCCAGCATCTCAGAGTCGCAGAAGTCCCGGCGATCTCCCCAACTGTCTCTGGACTTCCCAGCCGGACCGCCCCCTCCGCCGCCGCTCCCGCCGCCGTCGCCTCCTCCTACGCCGCCGCCGCCGCCGCCGCCGCCACTGTGGTTTGGAACCCGAGATGCCTAGGGGGGGCGTTCGGTCTTGGAGGCAGGCATGCGGAGTGTTCACAGCGCCCCGAACTCCCCAACCAGAGACCCTGGGCAGCAGTCCACCCCCGTGGCCCCACCCCCGCCAACCTTCCCCTGACAACCCCCCACGCACCCCCCATCACCAGGACAGGACTGAGAGATACGGGAGCCCGGCTGACAGAGACAGACACACAGACACACAGGGAAAGACAGAGAGGCACACGGAGGGGTAGTCGGAGCGAGAGAGGAAGAGAGAGACACGGGGAGAACGAGGATCCAACACACAGACCCGCACTGAACCCCCGAACAGACAGACAGAGACCCTGACCTGGATGCGGATGGGGACACGGAAAGGGACGGACTCGCCGGTGCACGCAAGGGACCCAGACACACACCACACACACCGGAGGCTGTGTTGGCGAGGCAGCTAGCCTCTGGGGGTGTGGTGGAGCTTGGCCAGGTTTTGGCAAGCTGACCGCGCCCTGGTGCTGCTAGAGGAGCCCCTCGGAGCGCCAGGAAGCACAGCCAAGTTGCCTGGAATCCCCTTCTGCTCCCATGCCTGCCCAGCAACCACACTGGCCTGGGGGCATGCGGGGGACTCTTTCCTTGGTCTCGTCGTTTATTTGGGGGTACCCCTCGACGCCGACGCCGTGGTGCCGGGCGCGCCCCCACTGCCTTGCTGAGGGAGCGGGCCTTGCTGTTAGCTGCGCTGCTGTGGGGAGAAGGACTTCGGCCCAGGGTGCCAGCGGCCCCGAGGGCCAGGGCGGTCGGCCATTTTGGTGCTGGGCAGAGGGAGGGAGGGCCCAGGGCGGGGCCCAGGGGCAAAGGGACGGTGGTCGGCGGGAAGGAAGAGAAGGCCCTGCGGGGCTGGAGCGCAGCCCAGGGCTGGTGGGAGAAGGTGTAGGCGTGCCCAGTCACCAGGGGGAGCCGGTTGTTCGGCGGCTTGGGCATCCAGGGCGGCCCAAGGGAATGGCGAGGGGCGGCGGCATGAGGGCCCCAAGGCCAGGAACCAGGGAGTGCACGCATGGGAGGCAGGGTGAACTCCCGCCCGCGCTCCCCCCGCCCCATCGCCCCCCCAGTCCTCGCCACCTTCGCCCACTCCCTCCCTCCGAAGCGGCAGCCCTCTCTGCCGCCTCAGCCTCCCCACCCCCTTCCCATCGCCCCCCCGCGAGCCCCACTGGTTCCTGTGAGGGTGGGCCTTGTGACTTGGAGTTGGAGGAGCTGGGTTGGAGCCGCCTGTCGCTGCAGCGGGCGGCTCCAGCGGGCCTGTGAACCGCCGTGGGGTGCCCGGGGGTAAGGGGGCAACGGGGCAAGGGATGTTTGGAGGAAGGCTTGCTGGGCAAAGGGGGGCGGTGGAGGCACAGGGAGAAGAAGGGAGGCCGAAGGAGAAAGAAAAAAGCCAAGAAAGTAGCCTCAGAACAAGAGTGCAGGGCACCCGGGAACGGTCTCCCATCCAAGTCCTGAGCGGATCCGACCCTGCTTAGCTTCCAAGAGCAGAAGAGATGCGCTGCCATCAGGCCGCTAGGGCCAGAGGCCTGAGAGGCTGCTGCTGCGACCCACAGCAGACTGCTCTGGGCCTCCGAGCCCCAGCGTGCTCCTCTCGTCAACCCCTCCGCCTGCCCTGGCCTTGGCTCCTGCGTGCCTGCGAGCCTGCCTTGGGGTGAGGCGCCTCCAGCATCTCAGAGTCCCAGAAGTCCCGGCGATCTCCCCAACTGTCTCTGGACTTCCCAGCCGGACCGCCCCCTCCGCCGCCGCTCCCGCCGCCGCCGCCTCCTCCTACGCCGCCGCCGCCGCCGCCACTGCCACTGTGGTTTGGAACCCGAGATGCCTAGGGGGGGCGTTCGGTCTTGGAGGCAGGCATGCGGAGTGTTCACAGCGCCCCGAACTCCCCAACCAGAGACCCTGGGCAGCAGTCCACCCCCGTGGCCCCTCCCCCGCCAACCTTCCCCTGACACCCCCCCCACGCACCCCCCATCACCAGGACAGGACTGAGCGATACGGGAGCCCGGCTGACAGAGACAGACACACAGACACACAGGGAAAGACAGACAGGCACACGGAGGGGTAGTCGGAGCGAGAGAGGAAGAGAGAGACACGGGGAGAACGAGGATCCAACACACAGACCCGCACTGAACCCACGAAGAGACAGACAGAGACCCTGACCTGGATGCGGATGGGGACACGGAAAGGGACGGACTCGCCGGTGCACGCAAGGGACCCAGACACACACCACACACACCGGAGGCTGTGTTGGCGAGGCAGCTAGCCTCTGGGGGTGTGGTGGAGCTTGGCCAGGTTTTGGCAAGCTGACCGCGCCCTGGTGCTGCTAGAGGAGCCCCTCGGAGCGCCAGGAAGCACAGCCAAGTTGCCTGGAATCCCCTTCTGCTCCCATGCCTGCCCAGCAACCACACTGGCCTGGGGGCATGCGGGGGACTCTTTCCTTGGTCTCGTCGTTTATTTGGGGGTACCCCTCGACGCCGACGCCGTGGTGCCGGGCGCGCCCCCACTGCCTTGCTGAGGGAGCGGGCCTTGCTGTTAGCTGCGCTGCTGTGGGGAGAAGGACTTCGGCCCAGGGTGCCAGCGGCCCCGAGGGCCAGGGCGGTCGGCCATCTTTGGTGCTGGGCAGAGGGAGGGAGGGCCCAGGGCGGGGCCCAGGGGCAAAGGGACGGTGGTCAGCGGGAAGGAAGAGAAGGCCCTGCGGAGCTGGAGTGCAGCCCAGGGCTGGTGGGAGAAGGTGTAGGCGTGCCCAGTCACCAGGGGGAGCCGGTTGTCCGGCGGCTTGGGCATCCAGGGCGGCCCAAGGGAATGGCGAGGGGCGGCGGCATGAGGGCCCCAAGGCCAGAAACCAGGGAGTGCACGCATGGGAGGCAGGGTCAACTCCCGCACGCCCTCCCCCCGCCCCAACGCCCCCCCAGTCCTCGCCACCTTCGCCCACTCCCTCCCTCCGTTGCGGCTGTCCTCTCTGCTGCCTCAACCTCCCCACCCCGTTCCCATCGCCGCCCAGCGAGCCCCACTGGTTCCTGTGAGGGTGGGCCTTGTTGCTTGGAGTTGGAGGAGCTGGGTTGGAGCCGCCAGTCCCTGCAGCGGGCGGCTCCAGCGGGCCTGTGAATCGCCGTGGGGTGCCCGGGAGTAAGGGGGCAGCGGAGCAAGGGATGTTTGGAGGAAGGCTTGCTGGGCAAAGGGGGGCGGTGGAGGCACAGGGAGAAGAAGGGAGGCCGAAGGAGAAAGAAAAAAGCCAAGAAAGTAGCCTCAGAACAAGAGTGCAGGGCACCCGGGAACGGTCTCCCATCCAAGTCCTGAGCGGATCCGACCCTGCTTAGCTTCCAAGAGCAGAAGAGATGCGCTGCCATCAGGCCGCTAGGGCCAAAGGCCTGAGAGGCTGATGCTGCGACTCCCAGCAGACTGCTCTTGGCCTCCGAGCCCCAGCGTGCTCCTCTCGTCAACCCCTCCGCCTGCCCTGGCCTTGGCTCCTGCGTGCCTGCGCGCCTGCCTTGGGGTGAGGCGCCTCCAGCATCTCAGAGTCGCAGAAGTCCCGGCGATCTCCCCAACTGTCTCTGGACTTCCCAGCCGGACCGCCCCCTCCGCCGCCGCTCCCGCCGCCGTCGCCTCCTCCTACGCCGCCGCCGCCGCCGCCGCCGCCACTGTGGTTTGGAACCCGAGATGCCTAGGGGGGGCGTTCGGTCTTGGAGGCAGGCATGCGGAGTGTTCACAGCGCCCCGAACTCCCCAACCAGAGACCCTGGGCAGCAGTCCACCCCCGTGGCCCCTCCCCCGCCAACCTTCCCCTGACACCCCCCCCACGCACCCCCCATCACCAGGACAGGACTGAGCGATACGGGAGCCCGGCTGACAGAGACAGACACACAGACACACAGGGAAAGACAGACAGGCACACGGAGGGGTAGTCGGAGCGAGAGAGGAAGAGAGAGACACGGGGAGAACGAGGATCCAACACTCAGACCCGCACTGAACCCCCGAACAGACACACAGAGACCCTGACCTGGATGCGGATGGGGATACGGAAAGGGACGGACTCGCCGGTGCACGCAAGGGACCCAGACACACACCACACACACCGGAGGCTGTGTTGGCGAGGCAGCTAGGCTCTGGGGGTGTGGTGGAGCTTGGCCAGGTTTTGGCAAGCTCACCGCGCCCTGGTGCTGCTAGAGGAGCCCCTCGGAGCGCCAGGAAGCACAGCCAAGTTGCCTGGAATCCCCTTCTGCTCCCATGCCTGCCCAGCAACCACACTGGCCTGGGGGCATGCGGGGGACTCTTTCCTTGGTCTCGTCGTTTATTTGGGGGTACCCCTCGACGCCGACGCCGTGGTGCCGGGCGCGCCCCCACTGCCTTGCTGAGGGAGGGGGCCTTGCTGTTAGCTGCGCTGCTGTGGGGAGAAAGACTTCGGCCCAGGGTGCCAGCGGCCCCGAGGGCCAGGGCGGTCGGCCATCTTTGGTGCTGGGCAGAGGGAGGGAGGGCCCAGGGCGGGGCCCAGGGGCAAAGGGACGGTGGTCGGCGGGAAGGAAGAGAAGGCCCTGCGGAGCTGGAGTGCAGCCCAGGGCTGGTGGGAGAAGGTGTAGGCGTGCCCAGTCACCAGGGGGAGCCGGTTGTCCGGCGGCTTGGGCATCCAGGGCGGCCCAAGGGAATGGCGAGGGGCGGCGGCATGAGGGCCCCAAGGCCAGGAACCAGGGAGTGCACGCATGGGAGGCAGGGTCAACTCCCGCACGCCCTCCCCCGGCCCCAACGCCCCCCCAGTCCTCGCCACCTTCGCCCACTCCCTCCCTCCGTTGCGGCTGTCCTCTCTGCTGCCTCAACCTCCCCACCCCGTTCCCATCGCCGCCCAGCGAGCCCCACTGGTTCCTGTGAGGGTGGGCCTTGTTGCTTGGAGTTGGAGGAGCTGGGTTGGAGCCGCCAGTCCCTGCAGCGGGCGGCTCCAGCGGGCCTGTGAATCGCCGTGGGGTGCCCGGGAGTAAGGGGGCAGCGGAGCAAGGGATGTTTGGAGGAAGGCTTGCTGGGCAAAGGGGGGCGGTGGAGGCACAGGGAGAAGAAGGGAGGCCGAAGGAGAAAGAAAAAAGCCAAGAAAGTAGCCTCAGAACCAGAGTCCAGGGCACCCGGGAACGGTCTCCCATCCAAGTCCTGACCGGATCCGACCCTGCTTAGCTTCCAAGAGCAGAAGAGATGCGCTGCCATCAGGCCACTAGGGCCATAGGCCTGAGAGGCTGCTGCTGCGACCCACATCAGACTGCTCTGGGCCTCCGGGCCCCAGCGTGCTCCTCTTGTCACCCCTCCACCTGCCCTGTGCTTTGCTCCTGCGTGCCTGCGAGCCTGCCTTGGGGTGAGGCGCCTCCAGCATCTCAGAGTCGCAGAAGTCCTGGCGATCTCCCCAAGTGTCTCTGGACTTCCCAGCAGGACCGCCCCCTCCGCCGCCGCTCCCGCCGCCGCCTCCTCCTCCTCCTCCTCCTCCTCCCCCGCCGCCACCGCCGCCTCCGCCGCCGCTGTCGTTTGGAACCCGAGATGCCTAGGGGGGGCGTTCGGTCTTGGAGGCAGGCATGCGGAGTGTTCTCAGCGCCCCCAACTCCCCAACCGCAGCCCTGGGTCTAGCGTGGCAAGCCACCCCGCCTTGCTCAATGGCGGCCCGAAGTCAAGGGCGCCACCAGAGACCCTGGGCAGCAGTCCACCGCCGTGGCCCGTCCCCCTCTATCCTTCCCGTGACACCCCTCCCCCACGAACCCCCCATCACCAGGACAGGACTGAGAGATACGGGAGCCCGGCTGACATAGACAGACACAAAGACACACAGGGAAAGCCAGAGATACGCACGGAGGGGTAGTCGGAGCGAGAGAGGAAGAGAGAGACACGGGGAGACCGAGGATCCAACACACAGACCCGCACTGAACCCCCGAACAGACACACAGAGATCCTGACCTGGATGCGGATGGGGACACGGAAAGGGACAGCCTCGCCGGTGCACGCAAGGGACCCAGACACACACCACACACACCGGAGGCTGTGTTGGCGAGGCAGCTAGCCTCTGGGGGTGTGGTGGAGCTTGGCCAGGTTTTGGCAAGCTGACCGCGCCCTGGTGCTGCTAGAGGAGCCCCTCGGAGCGCCAGGAAGCACAGCCAAGTTGCCTGGAATCCCCTTCTGCTCCCATGCCTGCCCAGCAACTACACTGGCCTGGGGGCATGCGGGGGACTCTTTCCTTGGTCTCGTCGTTTATTTGGGGGTACCCCTCGACGCCGACGCCGTGGTGCCGGGCGCGCCCCCACTGCCTTGCTGAGGGAGCGGGCCTCGCTGTTAGGTGCGCTGCTGTGGGGAGAAGGACTTAGGCTCAGGGTGCCAGCGGCCCCAAGGTCCAGGGCGGTCGGCCATCTTTGGTGCTGGGCAGAGGGAGCGAGGGCCCAGGGCGGGGCCCAGGGGCAAAGGGACGGTGGTCGGCGGGAAGGAAGAGAAGGCCCTGCGGGGCTGGAGCGCAGCGCAGGGCTGGTGGGAGAAGGTGTAGGCGTGCCCAGTCACCAGGGGGAGCCTGTTGTCCGGTGGCTTGGGCATCCAGGGCGACCCAAGGGAAAGGCGAGGGGCGGCGGCATGAGGGCCCCAAGGGCAGGAACGAGGGAGGGCACGCATGGGAGGCAGGGTGAACTCCCGCACGCGCTCCCCCCTCCCCATCGCCCCCCAGTCCTCGCCACCTTCGCCCACTCCCTCCCTTCGTAGCGGCTGCCCTCTCTGAGGCCTCAGCCTCCACACCCCGTTCCCATCGCCCCCCAGCGAGCCCCACTGGTTCCTGTGAGGGTGGGCCTTGTGGCTTGGAGTTGGAGGAGCTGGGTTGGAGCCGCCTGCCCCTGCAGCGGGTGGCTCCAGCGGGCCTGTGAACCGCCGTGGGGTGCGTGGGGGGTGAGGGGGCAGCGGGGCAGGGGGTGTCTGGAGGAAGGCTTGCTGGGCAAGGGGGGGCGGTGGTGGCACAGGGAGAAGAAGCGAGGCCGAAGGAGAAAGAAAAAAGCCAAGAAAGTAGCCTCAGAACCAGAGTCCAGGGCACCCGGGAACGGTCTCCCATCCAAGTCCTGACCGGACCCGACCCTGCTTAGCTTCCAAGAGCAGAAGAGATGCGCTGCCATCAGGCCGCTAGGGCCATAGCCCTGAGAGGCTGCTGCTACGACCCACAGCAGACTGCTCTGCGCCTCCGAGCCCCAGCGTGCTCCTCTCGTCAACCCCTCCGCCTGCCCTGGCCTTTGCTCCTGCGTGCCTGCGAGCCTGCCTTGGGGTGAGGCGCCTCCAGCATCTCAGAGTCGCAGAGGTCGCGGCGATCTCCCCAACTGTCTCTGGACTTCCCAGCTGGACCGCCCCCGCCGCCGCCGCTCCCGCCGCCACCTCCTCCTCCTCCTCCTCCTCCTCCGCCGCCGCCGCCGCCACCGCCGCTGCTGCGGTTTGGAACCCGAGATGCCTACGGGGGGCGTTCGGTCTTGGAGGCAGGCATGCGGAGTGTTCTCAGCGCCCCCAACTCCCCAACCAGAGCCCTGGGTCTAGCGTAGCAAGCCACCCCGCCTTGCTCAAAGGCAGCCCGAAGTCAAGGGCGCCACCAGAGACCCTGGGCAGCAGTCCACCGCTGTGGCCCCTCCCCAGCCAACCTTCCCCTGACACACCCCCCCCCCACGCACCCCCCATCACCAGGACAGGACTGAGAGATACCGGAGCCCGGCTGACATAGACAGACACACAGACACACAGGGAAAGACAGAGAGACACACGGAGCGGTAGTCGGAGCGAGAGAGGTAGAGAGAGACACGGGGAGACCGAGGATCCAACACACAGACCCGCACTGAACCCCCGAACAGACACACAGAGATCCTGACCTGGATGCGGATGGGGACACGGAAAGGGACAGCCTCGCCGGTGCACGCAAGGGACCCAGACACACACCACACACACCGGAGGCTGTGTTGGCGAGGCAGCTAGCCTCTGGGGGTGTGGTGGAGCTTGGCCAGGTTTTGGCAAGCTGACCGCGCCCTGGTGCTGCTAGAGGAGCCCCTCGGAGCGCCAGGAAGCACAGCCAAGTTGCCTGGAATCCCCTTCTGCTCCCATGCCTGCCCAGCAACTACACTGGCCTAGGGGCATGCGGGGGACTCTTTCCTTGGTCTCGTCGTTTATTTGGGGGTACCCCTCGACGCCGACGCCGTGGTGCCGGGCGCGCCCCCACTGCCTTGCTGAGGGAGCGGGCCTCGCTGTTAGGTGCGCTGCTGTGGGGAGAAGGACTTAGGCTCAGGGTGCCAGCGGCCCCAAGGTCCAGGGCGGTCGGCCATCTTTGGTGCTGGGCAGAGGGAGCGAGGGCCCAGGGCGGGGCCCAGGGGCAAAGGGACGGTGGTCGGCGGGAAGGAAGAGAAGGCCCTGCGGGGCTGGAGCGCAGCGCAGGGCTGGTGGGAGAAGGTGTAGGCGTGCCCAGTCACCAGGGGGAGCCGGTTGTCCGGTGGCTTGGGCATCCAGGGCGACCCAAGGGAAAGGCGAGGGGCGGCGGCATGAGGGCCCCAAGGGCAGGAACGAGGGAGGGCACGCATGGGAGGCAGGGTGAACTCCCGCACGCGCTCCCCCCTCCCCATCGCCCCCCAGTCCTCGCCACCTTCGCCCACTCCCTCCCTCCGTAGCGGCTGCCCTCTCTGAGGCCTCAGCCTCCACACCCCGTTCCCATCGCCCCCCAGCGAGCCCCACTGGTTCCTGTGAGGGTGGGCCTTGTGACTTGGAGTTGGAGGAGCTGGATTCGAGCCGCCTGTCGCTGCAGCGGGCGGCTCCAGCGGGCCTATGAACCGCCGTGGGGTGCCCGGGGGTAAGGGGGCAACGGGGCAAGGGATGTTTGGAGGAAGGCTTGCTGGGCAAAGGGGGACGGTGGAGACACAGGGAGAAGAAGGGAGGCCGAAGGAGAAAGAAAAAAGCCAAGAAAGTAGCCTCAGAACAAGAGTGCAGGGCACCCGGGAACGGTCTCCCATCCAAGTCCTGAGCGGATCCGACCCTGCTTAGCTTCCAAGAGCAGAAGAGATGCGCTGCCATCAGGCCGCTAGGGCCAAAGGCCTGAGAGGCTGATGCTGCGACTCCCAGCAGACTGCTCTTGGCCTCCGAGCCCCAGCGTGCTCCTCTCGTCAACCCCTCCGCCTGCCCTGGCCTTGGCTCCTGCGTGCCTGCGCGCCTGCCTTGGGGTGAGGCGCCTCCAGCATCTCAGAGTCGCAGAAGTCCCGGCGATCTCCCCAACTGTCTCTGGACTTCCCAGCCGGACCGCCCCCTCCGCCGCCGCTCCCGCCGCCGTCGCCTCCTCCTACGCCGCCGCCGCCGCCGCCACTGCCACTGTGGTTTGGAACCCGAGATGCCTAGGGGGGGCGTTCGGTCTTGGAGGCAGGCATGCGGAGTGTTCACAGCGCCCCGAACTCCCCAACCAGAGACCCTGGGCAGCAGTCCACCCCCGTGGCCCCACCCCCGCCAACCTTCCCCTGACAACCCCCCACGCACCCCCCATCACCAGGACAGGACTGAGAGATACGGGAGCCCGGCTGACAGAGACAGACACACAGACACACAGGGAAAGACAGAGAGGCACACGGAGGGGTAGTCGGAGCGAGAGAGGAAGAGAGAGACACGGGGAGAACGAGGATCCAACACACAGACCCGCACTGAACCCACGAAGAGACAGACAGAGACCCTGACCTGGATGCGGATGGGGACACGGAAAGGGACGGACTCGCCGGTGCACGCAAGGGACCCAGACACACACCACACACACCGGAGGCTGTGTTGGCGAGGCAGCTAGCCTCTGGGGGTGTGGTGGAGCTTGGCCAGGTTTTGGCAAGCTGACCGCGCCCTGGTGCTGCTAGAGGAGCCCCTCGGAGCGCCAGGAAGCACAGCCAAGTTGCCTGGAATCCCCTTCTGCTCCCATGCCTGCCCAGCAACCACACTGGCCTGGGGGCATGCGGGGGACTCTTTCCTTGGTCTCGTCGTTTATTTGGGGGTACCCCTCGACGCCGACGCCGTGGTGCCGGGCGCGCCCCCACTGCCTTGCTGAGGGAGCGGGCCTTGCTGTTAGCTGCGCTGCTGTGGGGAGAAGGACTTCGGCCCAGGGTGCCAGCGGCCCCGAGGGCCAGGGCGGTCGGCCATCTTTGGTGCTGGGCAGAGGGAGGGAGGGCCCAGGGCGGGGCCCAGGGGCAAAGGGACGGTGGTCAGCGGGAAGGAAGAGAAGGCCCTGCGGAGCTGGAGTGCAGCCCAGGGCTGGTGGGAGAAGGTGTAGGCGTGCCCAGTCACCAGGGGGAGCCGGTTGTCCGGCGGCTTGGGCATCCAGGGCGGCCCAAGGGAATGGCGAGGGGCGGCGGCATGAGGGCCCCAAGGCCAGAAACCAGGGAGTGCACGCATGGGAGGCAGGGTCAACTCCCGCACGCCCTCCCCCCGCCCCAACGCCCCCCCAGTCCTCGCCACCTTCGCCCACTCCCTCCCTCCGTTGCGGCTGTCCTCTCTGCTGCCTCAACCTCCCCACCCCGTTCCCATCGCCGCCCAGCGAGCCCCACTGGTTCCTGTGAGGGTGGGCCTTGTTGCTTGGAGTTGGAGGAGCTGGGTTGGAGCCGCCAGTCCCTGCAGCGGGCGGCTCCAGCGGGCCTGTGAATCGCCGTGGGGTGCCCGGGAGTAAGGGGGCAGCGGAGCAAGGGATGTTTGGAGGAAGGCTTGCTGGGCAAAGGGGGGCGGTGGAGGCACAGGGAGAAGAAGGGAGGCCGAAGGAGAAAGAAAAAAGCCAAGAAAGTAGCCTCAGAACAAGAGTGCAGGGCACCCGGGAACGGTCTCCCATCCAAGTCCTGAGCGGATCCGACCCTGCTTAGCTTCCAAGAGCAGAAGAGATGCGCTGCCATCAGGCCGCTAGGGCCAAAG